>NW_013952663.1:403756-421530 GCF_001266775.1 Austrofundulus limnaeus
TATATATATATATGGGGGTTATGCAAATGCTTCAAAAAATGAAAGAAAAAGAAAACAAATAATAAGGGATAGAAGTAATGTTCTGCCAATTAGATATCATGGATCAGAACTTCATCAGTTGTGACAGGCAGTAGCTGGTTGTTGCCCTGGCTGGACTAACTGCTAGCCAAATGTGGACCCATTTTGCTTTGTTTTTCAGGCTTTTTTTTTCTAATAAATAAATGAATGCATATCTATATTGATGAGCTGGAAAATGTGGCTGTGAAAAGAGATGGATGGATGGATGGATGTATGGATGGATGGATGGATGGATGGATGGATGGATGGATGGATGGATATCAAAAGAAGAAAACCTTCAAAATAAAGATTGATTTGCTATTTCAGTTACTGGGATTGATAGATGATGTAAATCTTAATTCTTAAAAATCTCAAACATTTATTTACACTTTATTTGTGCAACAATCTGCACATTACTTCGCAAATGATTTTCAAGCCTGAAAATATATGTAGAGCAGACTACCCTGAACAGACATTGTCTCCATTTGTGACAGATATATTATAATATGCAAACTACTGATAACTATWAGACAAAATRTCAYTTCAAAAGTAATTAAATAACCATGMCTTTAAATCCGTTTTGRTTCAGGTTGAATGTTTTTAAATACCTAGTGTTTTATTTTGAAGGACTCTGCCGGAAACAGCTCCTCTAAACACTTCATCCTGACTCTGTTGCCATGGAAACCAGGATGGGAGGGGAAAACTGGTGCCATTCGACTCCGGGTTTTGATGCGGAGACAGTCCTCGGTGACCAGCTTCCAGCGGCAAGTACTACGAGCTGCTTSAGCACATAACTTTTTAATGTCTCCGTTTAGCCTTTAGTTTGTTAACTCACCGTGCGAACAAACCAGACCTTTTCCTGCTCTGTTTGGKCTATTTTTGCCTGTTAAACCAGGCCAGCCTGAACGTGTCGCGCTGGATATCCCCGTCACCACATTAAAAAACAAACCCGAAGCCTGATATTTTTTGGTGTTTGAAGGAATTTAAAAGGACTGCCTTGGACTTTACTTTTTTTAGGAAGACGTCGGGAAGATGTTGGGAAAGGTATGAAAGGGTTGATAGTTATCTCTGGAAGTGCCAGATATGCGTTGAGGTGCCCTGGTTGCGGATTCAGCCTGCTCGGTCATCGGGCTGAGGCGGCGCAKGGGGAGAGGTTTATTTGGGGGTTGGAAGAAGTCTCGTGTGGAGGGGAGCACAAAGAGCCCCTTTTACCGTCCAAGTTTCAACCATGAACCCCATGTGCTGACAGAAGGACCGAGGTGGGGAGTTGAGTTTCAACGCTTCAGTTTTATGCAAAGACTTGTTTAACAAAAAAAAAAAAAAAAAAAAAGGGCACAAAAGTTGGACAACTTTCCCAGGTTATGGTGAGGAAAAAAAGCAGCTACAAGCAGACGGCTTTAGTTTCAGAAGCATCGCTTTAAATGCGAACCGGTCTGCACGTTTACAGCCGAGCTGCAGGTCCAGGGGCTCCCAGAGCCACTGGGTTTTAATCAGTTTTTTACCACCTTGGAGCAAAACCATGATGGAGCTGATAAACAAGAGCACGGTTCTGCTGCTGGGGTGCATCATCTCTAACTGGATTCTCCTGGTTTCTGCAGAGGAAGGTGAGTCTGACTTCATTTTTCCTCCTTCAGATGCTGCCTATTGTTTGAAATCCCCAAATTATTAGAAAGTCCAGAAAAGTTATTTATGAAACCTGAGTGGAAGACATGCATCATAGAGTAAACTTGAACTATAATCATAAGGTTGATTTATTTCCTTTTTGTTTTAAATTCTGCCAGAAATATTTGGTTTTACCCCCTTAGTGACATCCGAAAGAAAGGATTCTGTTAAGATAACCCAGATCTTATTATCTAATCGGTGCTAAAAACATTCAGGTCAAAGATCAGCCCCTGTGACATTGTATTGGGTTAATGCAGCGAGCAAGAACAGCTGGCTGTTTTAGTTTCTCCAAGAAGCTCTGGAGACAAACATCAAACACTGTGAAACAAATGTAGAATCTGGGTTATAATTTATGTTCGTTTTTGGAAGCTGTCATGCCATTAACAGGAAAATTGCCTTAAATCAGCTTTGCGAAACCAGACGCTTTGAAATGATCTCACACAATGCTGAAGAAAACCACATTTTCAAAAGGTTTTTTTCTTTTTTCTTTTTTCTCTTTTACAAGCGGGTAACAGCTCCACATCAGCTCCACATCGTCTGCATAACAGCGGTGGCAGTTTCTGGGTAATTTGCTTAATGCAAGGGTGGACTAATGAGTGTCACTGACAAATAAGACTCCCAGCTTTCTTCCACAAACTGACACAAAAGGAAAGCGTCAGTGCTGTGGAGTGAACTGAAACATGGCTGGAGCCTGTTGAGAATGATGCTGAAACATGTTTTTGCTAAAAAAAAAAAGGTTTTGATAAAAAAAAAGGTCGGAAGTAATAGGCCCATGTGTGTTAGGGATCAGAGAATCCAGKTTTTTTAGGAGATGTCGAAATGTGGGACTTTTAAAGGTAACCCACTGCTGTGTATGCTACTCTTTATTGGCCATTGTGCTGTTTTTATCCCAGTACACAGCAGTTTAGAGAGATGTTTCCTCTGTGCTGCACACTTTACATTCTCAGCTCTCTGACTAGGCACCAAAATCCCATTTTTTTTCCCGGTAGTTTCCCAGCCTGAAACAGAAGGTAAATTTGCCGTGAAAACAATGATCCTTTGAACAATACAACTTAACCTCTGCGTACGCTGGTTCCACTCAAAAGTTGGTGTAAACAGGAACACCGTGAACACGCCTGACTTCACATCTTCAGTGGCAGGAACCACAAATCTGTCAGCTGCGTCTGGTTCGAGGATTCAGACCTTTCCTCTTCCACAGCATTCTGTCCGCCTGCCACGCACTGTGTAAACATGCAGTGCATGTGTGTGAGCTCACCATTGGTCTCATTCAGTGTGTGTCTTTAGGATTTGCGCGTACACACCCATGAGGAGACGGTGGTGAGTTACCACAGCTACCGAGAGGCCAAATTCTTTGCGGGAAAGACTTGTTGACTTTGTAGTCYGAGAGAGCAGCTTGGGATTTTCCCGGACACTTCATGTTGGTATTCAAACTTGCGAGAAAAGAATGCTACGTTTCCAAAATCACTGAAACCTTTCGAACGCCACAAATTGTCCCTGTCGTTTCAGGCTCGTTTCACCTTCTTCTAAAGTTCACAGCATGGCGGTTCCAAACAGGTGCACCGCTGAGTGGGTAAACAGGCTTATAGATGAGAGCTAAGAGGTTAAAGCGCCTTGTCGGCTGACTCCAGAACATCTGCGTCTCACCAAGTGTGAACAAGACGTCTGGTTTTCATGTCTTGGGTAGCGGCCCACTCCTCTGTCAGCACGCTCTGGATCATTCCCCCCCTTGTTCTCCACCTATTAGGGAATTCTATAATGAACCGATGGGAGGGCAGACGAAGCTCTGTGCTGCCAAATCTCTCCTCCTTTCCCAACTAAGGGATAAATGACACTTACACACACCACTTGCTTGTTCGGTGCGTGGATTTCTCTCTCCGTCTGTCTCTATGAAGATTAAAACACAGACCTCTTGATCAGATAATTGCTTTGGCTGGAAATTAATAAGGCGCTTTGGGTGGAAAATTGTACCGAGTCCACACGTGGGCCACCCTCCCTGGCACGTACGAAAACGGCTTTTTCTCTGCCGTCCCTTGCATATGAAAAATGTATAATACGCAGCCGAGTATAACCAACACATTAAACCCAGACTGCATAATCTTTTTGCCAAGTATTAATAATTCCTGTCACTAATGAAGACCTAATACAAATTTAAAGCATATTTGACTTTATAAATGTTAGCTCTAAAGATCCCTTATCCTCCCACGCTGAGATGTAACCTATAAAGTCTCCCGGTTTGTGTTTCTCTCGGCACCTCTTTATTCCTTGCACATACTGTTTCTCCTGTTACCAATAGCAAAATGCAGCTGGTGACAAAAGCACTGCAGTCCTACCTACCTGTTCAGAGCCAGAGCTTCAGATAATACCAGCATTGTCTCAAAATGATCCTGTTCTTTCAAATTTGCCTTAACTGTGGATATTTCTGCACGCTTGTGCAAACTGTTCATCCATGGATCCATGTGAGGTGTAACAGGTTTGTGGAAAGGCTTCCCTTCTTGCATTTGATACGTTTATTTAGAGCAGAGTTTTTTCAAAATAAGCAGAAAATCAGGAAAAGGGAAATGCAAATGAGCACATCTTATTATCCAGTACGCCACTCTTCGCTGGGGTGGCGTTAAACTGTAATTAAGTAATGAAAAAGCTCCTTCATCTGCAAATGAAAACAATTTAGACAGCATTGTAGAATTATCACATTGTTTGTTTACTGTAATAATATAAAGACTGTATATTTATTTTTTCAGATCAAATAGGTTACAGTCACTTTTCTTTTCTATTTTCTTTTATTTTGTAGCTTTTTCAACTTTTTCCATCTCAGCAAAACATCTGTTTCCTTTTAGATGGATTGAGGTGAAAAAGTGACAGAGAACTTTAATTAAATCTGTAATATCTCATTTCCTCTTTGCTGCACAGCTAGGCTTGACTTTCCTCAGTTTTGGTATCTTCCTGTTCTTCTTTTTCCACTGCAGATTGTACCCTATAAATGTGCCTGGGGTTTTTATTTTAGTTTATAGTTCTGCTACGTAAACCAGTGATTAGCACATAAATCTGTGTTGCCTATTAAAAAGAAAGCACCTAGTGCACTTTAGAGGACTGGTTACGTGTTGATATCATTTAGTTGTTTGCAGTAGAATCATCTCAACTCAGTTGATTTGATTTCAAATCTCTTTAAGATGGATTAAATTGATTTTGAAAGATTGAGCAAATCTAACTGCAGTTTGTCAACAGCAAAGACAGATTTGAATGTCTACAAGAAGTGCTCATGTTCTTTGTTAAAAGGTATTGGCTTATTTAGGCAAAGATTGAAGACATTGTAGCGCCAGCCAAAGATTTGACGACTGATAGAGGGCATGTCTAGTCAAGTTAAACCCTGTCTGAATGACACTGTTAATGCATCTGCTGAACACTTGAGTTGTTCACAAAACTGCAAAAGTTTAATTCTACCTGAGAGTATTTCATTGTTTGTTTCTGATTCCAAACCCTGTCAATAATTGGGATTATGTCTTCTGCAGTATGGATTGTGCAGCTGCTAAGACCCATCTCTCTACAAGTCATCTTTTTTTCTAGTTTGTATGCAACATGAGAATGCAGCTGCCTGTGAAATTTGTTTTGCTAAGATCTGTCATTTTGCTGTGATGAGAGACATCCACATCACTTTTCAGATCCTGGAGATGGATAGCAAAGTGAAGTGTCATCCTGTTTCATGCTCTCTTTACACAGCTGTAGTGCTTTGTGCCATGTTACTCTCTCTTACACCCAAAGTACCCACCTACACAAAAGAGGTGGCATTAATGCTTTTTGTTTGGCTCCTGAAAAGCTGCGCGTTCAGTCTTCCATTCTGAATACTGAGCTCACACTGCCTTAAGTTGGTGGGCCAAAGGGAAATCAAAAGATACCAAAGTTCATTTTACAGAGTCTTGTGATTTAATGAACATTTTAAATTTAAAGAACTCGTAATTTTCATGATATTTTTATTTGCCAACATTTTCATGCTATTTGTGTGATGCTGACTGGTTAATTTCTGATGGACAATCTAAATGCTAAGATCCACTTAGCCTAAAATTGTGCAGATGTTTTATGTTTGCAGCCAAATAAAATAAAATAAATCGACATTCACAAAAGTGACATCTTACTGTCCAAACTGCTTACTACAGCAACAGCAAGTATGTTTATAATGCCTGGTTCACACGCAAGATATTTATGCAGGTTTTTTGCCCTTCCAACACACCGTATTATCGTGATGGCTCTAAGATAATCTTATCAGATATTCTTGCCATGTGAGGTGTTTTAAGATTGATCTAGTTGGCTCAGGATGACATACGGACGGCTTCAGTGTTGAATGTGACGTGTAGCCAATCAGAAAGCGAGGTGACGGAAACACGAAGAGGAGTTCAAAATACAAAAGACAAAACTCACTTGCACCAGAAAGTCCAGTGAACGTCAGACGTCTTTTTGTTTTAATTTGTTAAAAATAGTAAAACTAAAATCATTGCTTCTTCCTCGTCAGCCATGTTTATTTACTCTGAGTGGTTTTGCGATATTTAACCTCTGACATCTGAATGTTGGTGAGTGAAACCTGTTGGTGTGTGGTGGGTTTTATTTGCTGTGTGGCTGTACACCACACACTGTAGGCTCAATCCTGTTATATCTATGATTTTTTATCATCATGTGTGGTCTCTCAGGTTTTGAAAATAGATAATTTTAAAATCTTGCCGTGTGAACCAGGTATTAGGTAAACAAATATTATTAACTTGGCAAAAAAAGTAGTACAAATAAACAAAACAGTTGTGAGTAGTTTTCCATTAGACACTGTGACAAAATAGAGTTGTCCATAAACTGCTTCTGACTGTTCATAAGACAATTATCAAGCCATCCCGCATACACATGAACTTTCAGAAATAAAATGAGCCAATGAAACCCAAAAAATGCGTGAAGCCGTACTTGGCTGTGTTGATGCGGCGCCTGATATTCCAAGTGTGATGAACATTTCCCCTCATACCATTTACAAAACACTACAGATGAACTCCGTTTAGCAGTTCTCCCTGTGGCTATCCACTTTGAAGTTTATTGTTGTTTAGGCTTTTAAATGTCACAGACAGGACTAAACAGTGTTTAACCCGTGTTTATGGTKTTGGGTGCGTGTCTGTGGGGGAATGTATCCACAAAAAAAATTCAAGTTAATATTTTGCTTTTTAAGGGGCGATGTTGTGCAAATTCAAAAATGTTGAGCTTTATATGATGTAATTATATCATTCCCTCATCAGAAACCTATCCAGAGTGTTGCTTTAACTTATTTATGCATGTTTGAGAAATCCTTGACTTTCCTGTAGTAGCTATTTACGGCTGCCTAAACACTTGCTGGTACAAAGCACCGCCTATTTGTACATAGCTCCACCCTGGAGCTCAGTCTGTAGCCGAGCTCCTGCTCCAGAGCACCCATCCCTCGAAACATGTTTGAAAATGTGCTGAAGTGGGAGTGTCGGAAACAGTAGGGGGTTCTTAAAGAGATAGAGGCCAAGCATTTTCATAACAACTCAAGGTAAAATAAATATTTGTCTGGTATAAAATTGAACTACGTGCTTGAAAAATACATAATACTACCTCTTTAATATCAGCACTAAACAAATAGCAGAAATAATACATTTAAATGCATACATAATTAAACGGTTTTATAACATGTGTGATTTAAAGTGAGCAGCTTTTCTCACTGCAGTGTCTTTTCCCGGGCTTCCTAAAGATCTTCTATTAATTCTCTCTGCTGTATTCTGTCTTTTTGTTAATTTATTTATTTAACCTTTAAAAAAATATCTAAAACTGTGCTGTTAACATGGCTTTCAAAATTCAGTTTATTCTTTCTCCTTCTGACATCATCGTGGCACAAACTAGCACAAGAGCACGATAATGCTGTTCAGGATAAACTAAACCTTATTAAGTGTCACGGATACAGAAGGGACGCTTTTTATCTGAAGGGCCTTACTCGATCCTCAATCCTTTCTTTCTCACCCATGTACCCTTTTCTCTTGCTCCTCTTTTTACGTCCTCTGTCTCCTTGATGTTTGACTGGTGCTATGCTGTTTTCTCTTGCTGACTGTCTCCCCTGCCATGGAAATGTGGATCGTTTCCCAGAAATCCTTTTAAATGGAACCAATTTTTATAAGAGAGGGATTTGCATTTAAAACACCCTCCTCCTCTCCTCTCCTCTCCTCACCCCCACCCCCACTCTCTGAAAGCCTGTCGCCCATCATCCCCAGCACCTCAATCCGATGATTAGCTTCCTCAAGAGTTAAACAGGCATCCGAGTGCCACAAGTACTCTCAGTCCATGCCTCTCTCTCTCTACGTTTTTCTCTCTCTCTCTCTCGGAGAAGGATGCATGTGGCAGCTGGAAGTTGCAGGTGGATGATAGTTCAGTTTGGAGAGATCCATCCACGTCAGGCATTCACTTTGGAGAGCGAGTCTGTCTTCCACCCACACGCTTCTCTCTCTGAGAGTGGGACACAATGAGGACAGACTGCAGTGGTGAGGGAATGAGGCCACAGCCTATCAGCCATAAGCAAAAAAAGGAGAATGGCATTTTTTTTAGAAGGATGGGGGGGTTTCTCTTTGAAGTTAGTCAAGGAGAAACGGGGAGACCGGCGTGAGTCGACGAAAGTGCGAGTGTTAAGAGGACAAGAAGGCTGCATGCATGTGCACGTCAGCACTGTGCATAATGAGCAAAGTGTGCATGCTGCCTATTTGCATTCTTTATTAACACGCTCTCGGGGCCAAATTTCTGAGACATATGCAGAAGGTTGAATGTGTGATCGTAACAAAGGGGTTAAAAAGACCTTTAATTAGGAGACAACAACAGGGAGGAAGTCCTGTATCTCAGGTCCATCTTTCTCATCTATCTTGCTCACACATCACTGCAGTTATTCAAAGCACACAGACAGAACMTTCTGTTGGGAAAAGATCCTTTGTGAGGCTTGCCATTGTTGTGATGGTGATTTTTTTAAATTTTTATTTTATTTTTTGCTTCATTGAAAAATTGAATGAAATCTTACAGGAAGTGAAACAACAGCGTGGTTATATTTCCGAGGGTGAACGAGCAAGAGTTGGTTTAAAAAAGCAGCCTTGATGTAAAAATTCCTCAGCTTGAAGCGTGCGCCATCAGTAGACTCGACTTGATTTGAGTCTGGGATATTTTGCTCCCTGCGTCACGGGTTGACCTACATCTGGTGTTTAAAATGCAATACACTTGGTTCAACATCAGTCTTGAGAATTCTTGCATATTTGCGTCCACCTTCGTGCGGGCCCACACCTTGAGGATGTCTCTCAGGGCCTGTTTGCACCGTCTGAACCAAGTGGGCTCGTCTATAAACAGCATGGCAGAGGCATTTCCAGCGCGCCTCCTGCCCTCCTACATCTCACACGGCTAAGAGCTTTAAGAAACAGTCATGCTCTAAAATGGAAAGGGTCAGTTCAATTAAAAATACCTTTTCCCCCCTCTACAACTTGGTGTCCCATTTTTTAGTTTTGCTCAACTTCTTCTTTTTTTCATGTCTTCATGCAAGCTTTTAGATCACTATAAAAAACGATTACCATCAAAAGTTCTTGGTATCGATTCATGCTAAGTTTGGTCTAAAGTGTGATTTTAGAAATTCAAACCATTTCAACGCTACAAAATCCACCCCCTGCTGAACAGAAGACGTGTCTGTCTCCGAGAAAGCAAAAATTATGCTCTTTGTTCTCGTGCAGTTGGCTTTATATTCGACAATGAGTTTATCTCCATCCTAGATATATCGGTCACCACCACACAGACGCACAATTGCCGGCTCATGAAAGCAACGCGTGGACTGATGAGGAAAATTAGCTCCCAGTGTGTCTGCTGTTGCTTGAATACAAAACAGTGTGGCGTCTTGGAGAAAAGGAGAAAATTCTTGCACAGAGTCRGTTCTCTTGTATCCTTACTTAGATGTGTCAATCTTTTAGATGGTTTATTTAGCTGGAGTCAGAACTGACTTCAAGCTGTCCACCTCCCACTGCAGATTAGTCACTGAAAGCTGTGTGCATGTTCAGCTATTTTTTCCCCACTAAAATAAATAGTAAATTTTGTGAAGACTTTAAAACTGTTTTTGTTCAGAGGGGCTTTTGGRAAGTTGCAGAAAGGCTTAACTTGCCACCTGTTGTATATTCCTTTGTACGATAAATGTTTGGGGTTTTGATCTTGYTACAAGTAAATTATGCAAAAATGATAGAAAAATTCCTGATAGTTTAAAAAACATTTTGGACTGTAAGTAGGGTTTTGTAGAAAATATATCGTTATCTTACTTGTTAAAACAGCCTTAGTTTAGAGAAATASAGTTTGTAATATTCCTGCTGGAAGTGCTTCAAACTGCAGAGGAATTTCCACAGCTAGCTGCTGTAGCTTTTCGCACTTGCAAATAACTATAGAATTTTGTTTAAATWGTCATGTAATATGAAACTGGTGGCAATCAAATCCTTCATGGAAATGTGTTTGCATGGATTGCTATGAAATTTGTTAGTCTGAGTTTGTTTTGAGACAACCGCACAATCCACTTTGGTCTTGGCCCCAGCTTAAATTATCCGTTAACTCCTCGATCCGGTCAGAATTTAACTTTTTCTCCAAACGGTCATTCAGAAAGCTATCTACTGGTTCATAACCTTTCCACAAAGCAATCACTTTTAGTTGAATTTAAAAAATCATGATAATTTAACGTAACTGTTTAATCCACAGCCTCTGCTGTGGTTTAATTATTATAAAACACAGAGTGAACATGGTTTTAGCTGGGTTTCCTGCCGGTTTGGAACATGATCCCAGATTTCAGCGCTGTGTGACTCCAAAGTGTTCACCCTGCAACGATGCCAGTTTRTGACTAACCCAGACCTCAGCCTCGCTGTCAGGAGAAGACAAGTGGATAAATAACCTCCTTCAAAGACAAAGAAAGTGTTTGAAAACAAACACACACAACCTGCACTTTTTTATATTGCTTTTATCAGCTCTGTGCCTTCAAGCTTTCTTTAAAAAGGATAACTTAACTTTAGGCTTTGGCAGTTTATAAAGAGCAGTGTAATGATTTTTAATAGCTCCCAGGTATAGATCAGTGAGTTATCTGTGTGAYGACATGTTTTCTGTTTCATAAGGATTTTTGGCTTCGATAATAATAATATAATGACATATTTCTGTCTGTAATTATATGCATTAAGTCTGCAATGGTAAATCATCTTACAATTTCTCTGTTACATAACATGCTGAAAATATGTGACATTTGTCTGTTTACAGTCAAACATGGAAATGTGGCGCGCTTCTCTGCCAGCTCTGATTACAACATTCAGATCGCTCACTCTGATCATCACAGATGATAAATCAATGAGCAGAGTAAGGCTGTTCTGTTGTAAATCTTGTCCTCTGCTTTGTGATTGTATAGATTTTAGCTTTTGATAACATCCAAGTATAGAAGCATACCCACAGCAAAGATTGTCTTCTAAAACCACTAAATGCAGGGTATACCAATTGGTTTACTAAGACACTTAGCTTTTAATGTTAAATCAAGGTCTTAAAAAAGCAATATAAATTATTTAGCTCAGTTAAATATAACATCAATACAAAGACTGAAAACAAGACATTGCTGGAYGTCTTGTAGCTTTAATATTTTTTCTATTCTATTCAGTAAAAAAATATTTTAAGAAAAAGAATGGATGGCTGTAGCACTTTCACTAATGGAAATAAAAATAAGTTCAAGTTACATCAAAGAACACATGCAATGTTTACTTCAAGGACCTTCTCATTGACAACTTGTAAAATAAATGATTAACTTAAATTTTATTCTGTATATTTTTTGGACATTTTTGTAGGAAATAGAAAATGGTTCTAAGTTGTATCAACAAATGAACTCATGAACAACTAAGTGCAAATAGTTTTCTGTTCATACATGATACAAATTCTAAAATCTCTAGGCAAATAAGTTTTTTTAAAAGTTGATGCTACATTTTTTTTGTCTCTTTGCAGTCCGAGTAATGCTTACATTTTATTGGGTTCTGTTTGGATGCATAGTTGAGTGAATTTGGAAATGCTGTGAGAGGTTTTCTCTACTACATAAATCTTTAAACCATTGTCTGTAAAGGGTTTAACCTTTTATTATCTTTTCCCAAATTTATCTGTATTTAAATGATCTTCACAAGGAACAGGAAGCTCTTTTTTTCCTTAAATCACTTGTCTATTATTCAGATATCCATTGGCTAAACCATAAGCCTAGAAAATTGCAGTTCCCCTCAGAGCTGTAGCTATTAAACTACTGTATAGAGGATGAATTCCCAGGGTGATAATTTAATACCATATGTTATTATTTTACTTTTCTAAAGCTTTTGTGAATCAAATTCTCAGATGTGCTTCTGTAATGATAGATTTTAAAAAATAGCTAAAAACCAAGATTGAGAAAAGCAACATTGTTGAAAAGCTGAGCATCACCAACCCCAGCCTTTACAGCAACCACTGCACACCTGTTCGTTTTACAAACTTTAACCAGAGGATGTTTAGGTTAATAAATAAACTCTTTTTTTACTGGTGGACATGGCTGGATAGGCTTTTTCTCTCCAGCTTTTAATCTCACATCTTGTTGACAGTTAATGCCTTATTATCAGAACATGCCCAGCAATGACCAGTGGGGGGGTTTTAAGTGAGTTTTATGGCTCACTGCCCAGGGTAGGATCTGTTCGGAGGGAAAAAAAATTGTCATTAGCACCCAAAACAAAGTTTCAATTGTAAATCTGCAGTGCCCCTACTTGCTGCTGAGACATGTGGTTGAGGGAGAAGGGGAAGGAGAATATGTTCACATCTGGACCTCTAGATCTTTCTATAGGAGGTGGTAGAGATAGGGATCCACCCAATAAGTAGAACTATGTAAAGCTCTTTGTTCACATGTTATTTTGGGTTGTGTCAAATTGAATTTTTTTTATTATATTTAAAAATTAAAAAATCCCCAGATACCATTCATGTTAGCCATGGTTATAAATACACTTTGTGTGCTTAATTTGTCGTTATAGGTACCCTTTAACCCAATGCAGGGAATTTACCAAATAGTTACCCACATAGCAGACAGGTGTGGGCCAGATCTGGTGTCAAACTGGCACTGCTGGCATGGCAAGGGATTCTTCAACTGAATGTTGGCCAGGTCTGGCAATGATGGCACTGTTTTTAGATGGAATGCCACAACTGGACCAGTTGTGGTTTTGTTTATTATTTATTATGTATTGGCAAGAATTTTGCGATATGATACATATCWTGATGCAGGGGTCACAATACGAGATATCACCATAAATTGCGAAACTGCAAGCAAGGCGATATATTGCAATATATTGACTTTTTTTGGTCAAAAACTGTTTAAAAAAACTTCAGTATGTTTTATATCAATTTTATTTGTTTTGTGTTTCTTATTTCATCCATGTTTTCAATTGTTAGACTAAACATTCTTTTACATAATATATTTGGCAGCTTTTAGGTTTAAATATTAATTTACTATAGAAATATGGTCACCCAGCACAATAACAACAGCCTATATNCACTGCTGGCATGGCAAGGGATTCTTCAACTGAATGTTGGCCAGGTCTGGCAATGATGGCACTGTTTTTAGATGGAATGCCACAACTGGACCAGTCGTGGTTTTCTTTAATATTTATTATGTATTGGCAAGAATTTTGCGATATGATACATATCTTGATGCAGGGGTCACAATACGAGATATCACGATAAATTGCGATACTGCAAGCAAGGCGATATATTGCAATTTATTGACTTTTTTTGGTCAAAAACTGTTAAAAAAAACCTCAGTATGATTTATATCAATTTTATTTGTTTTGTGTTTCTTATTTCAACCATGTTTTCAATTGTTAGACTAAACATTCTTTTACATAATATTTGTGGCAGCTTTTAGGTTTAAATATTAATTTACTATAGAAATATGGTCACCCAGCACAATAACAACAGCCTATATTGTTCTAAAGTTCAGTAAACAGATGACATGAAGCTGCTGCACACAGTCTGTGTTGTCGGCTGTCACTGGGCACCTTAAGAGGGGAGTGTGAGTACACCAGTCATTTTAATGTACTGTGGACCAGAAATGGGCCAGACAAATTTTGCTATGTGGTAATATATGCATTGTGTRCTAGTTCAGTTAGGTAAAGATCAATCTTCTTTCCTTTTTGCCTGGTTAGTGCAGTTCATTCAAGCTGGTGTGAAATTTGCTGTCATCTTTGGGCTGATAAGTTTAGTCTTTCATAATTTGTAAATTCTTATTTTTATGTACTCTCCTGCATGTTTTTGCCTTTGCATTTGAATGCCACATCAAACTCAAAAGACAGGTTCAGTATTGCTTTATGATGTCTTTAGGCTAAAATGACCTAATTTTAATATTGTAAGTTGCTTTTAAATTTTATGACATTAAAAAATATGACTGAACAATAATTTGCAGGCTACAAATTACAATACTTGCTTTTCACAGTAGTTCGTATTGAAATGAGCTTCTAGATTGCAGTTAAATATAATAATTAGTTTCATTACCTGAAAAGCATTGATTGTTAACTATGTAATAACACTTTTCTTTATTTGAAGGYGGCCTGACTTGTAGAAATGCAGCAATTTAGGTAAGAGCTGTATAAACTCAAAAATACAATGATTGAATTAAAAAGGGATCTTGTTTAGTTTTTAAGTGCATTTTATTCTGCTTGCTGTGTGAGTTTTTTTTTCCTATTTATCACCAGAGAGCTTATGTGGTCTGCAACAGTGATCTCAAGAAGCTCTTAGTTTCTTTTTCTTTGAGATGGGCTGTTTTTGAAGAGGAATAGACARAAAAGACGGCTCATAATTAAGTCAGCAGGAGATAAGTTTTTTTCAGTAGCAGATCAATATTCCAAAGAAGATGAAATTCACTGTAAAGCAAATCATTTAGCCAAAAAAGATTTAACTGTAAAAGCTCAGAATTAAATTCTTAATGACTTTCAGATTACCTAGAAAAAAGAAACTTAAGGTTTTTTTCTTACAGCTGAGATTTTTATATATATTTTTAAATTAGAAAAAGCCCTTTTGCTTCTCCTTGATGCACCGCTGCAGTTCAGCAGCTGACACCACAGGTCAAAACTCATTACCCGTGGGCGGCGATATAAACAGGCAGAGAACCAAGTTGATGTCTCACAGCCTCTTAACCTTAATCTCTCATTTTATGTGAAGGTCAAAACTTTTTATATCTCTGTGATTGGAAGGAGACATTCACTCTGAACAAGTGTGACCTAAATAATGCAGCTGTTTTTCCTTCTAATTTACCACAGTTGATTAAAGGGGAATCTGAATGCACCACAAATGCTACTTGCGTTTCGTAATCAGCATTTCTTTTGTGTTCCATCCTGTGCCTGTTCTTGTATCCTCTACACAAGGGAAAATGCAAAGATTGAAAAAGTAATTTCCCTTAAGATAAGAACACATGTTCAACAGAGTCAACCGAAAATCAAAACAGTTTTGCACCAAATAGCCTAATGGCTAAAGAGTATCAAAACTCTCCAGTGTGAGCTTGGGCTATCTGGGAAAAACACATCTTCACCTAGAAATAATTAATGTTATGGTTGTGCTTAGTGAATCTTTAWTGGCCATGTAACATTAAAGCCTGACCAGTCAGTTATTACAGATTTCTGGTCTTAATGCTCGGCATCTTTATTCGGTTTAATGCAAAACACTCGATTTTCTCTGCCTTTAGTTTATATCCAGTCGGCGGCATTGTCTCTAACTAGGTCACATCCTGTCCTGGGAAAGACACCGACCACAACCCTTTTTTTCATCTGCGCCCCTGCAGACCTAAAGGAGAACCGTGTCAAACATTAACACGTTTTTCCTCATCTTGCTTTCATCCCTTTCATATCACTTTTCCGAGACCTGTATTTACGGTAGCCGAGCTCGTCCACCCGTGCCACAGGAGGCTTTTGTCCTTAAAGCAGGAGGGGAGTGAAACTGCGCCCTGCTCAGGCTGCTGTGCATGTGAATGATGTGTGTGCCGGCAGCCGGCCCCCACCAGACCAGGAGACAGGAAGGGGACAGGAACTACAGGAAGCTGAGGTCTAATCTCCCTAGACACAACTCTGTCAGAGACACACAAACACAAAACACACACACACATTCAGCGCTTCATTTACTTACCATTTATTTTCACACGCAGAAGCTAATGTACACTCGGTACACACGCTGAACAACTAACACATTGAGGAAAATCGATTTTGCTTTTCATTTGCAGTCTTAATGTGTTCTGTAATAAATATCCTAAGTAGACTCAAAATTAGCATTTTTAAAGATTAACCAGCAGTGTTGTGCAGTGTGTGATGAGTAATATCAGGAGGGACAATCCCTTCTACCTCCAGAGCTTATCTTCCTATGAAGCCATGACAGAAGTGTCAATATTCTTAGTTAAAGCAGGGTTTGGTTTGTCGACCTAAATGTTAATTTCAACATATTCAATGTGGCTTGTCGAAATAGCTTTATCTTGGTGCAGTAAAAAATTTGTCATGATGGAATACATATTTAACTCTATATTTAGTTTTTTTTTTCTTATGCCCCAATAATGACTGAATGTTGTTTGTTTGAAAAATTATTTTTTAATTTCCTTTAAGATGTGTTATCACTAAAAACTTTTATGTCTAGCTACGAGTGGATGATTTGAAAGATGACCTGATTGGGGTTAGAGACAGAGCACAAAAACAGTGATGACATGGATGTTTCAGTTCACCCAACCGTCTGTCTGACCTCCAAAGTCGAGTTTACATTTGTTCCCTAACTCAGTTAGACATAAATTTCCTGTCAAAATTTAATAAATTTGAACCCTGGTGCTTTCATTTTACTACAATAACTTCACCAATCGTTTGTCAAACTGACATGGAATAATTTGCTGAAATAACAAACACGCAAAAAAAAGTTTTACAATAAAGGATGGTTGGATAGCTGTAGAAACCCCCTTCATATAACACTTTAAACATATGTGTCAAACATGATCTGTACTTAAAACCAACGACCCTTTGTTCCAGCCCAGAGCACCACACCTACACTGATTCCCCCACTGAGTGAAGCTAATGGAGAGAAGCTAGCAGTACTCCCTAAACTCCCTAAAAAGTCAACTGTCTATCATATATCATCAAGTAGATTTGTTATCAGACGTGCTTAAAAAGCCTGTCATGAGATCTAATGCTGGGAAACTTTACTGTAGCTCCAGTCCTTGGCAGTAAAGCAAATTAAAGCTTTTTTTCCAAAATCCTGAATTATTGATGTCTCTCTTTTTGAACGTGAAACATGGAACTAYCAAAACGCCTCAGGTTCTTGAAGATGCACACTTTTGATTTCAGGGCATTGCTAAATTAGGTGTGCAAGCAGTGTTGCCTAATGGAGATGAGAGGCTCAATTATAGCTGGAGAAGAGTAAACCTCTTATCARTAAAATTACAACTACTGTCAGATTGAACCAACTTTAAACTGAGAACCTAACCCATTATGATCTGAAGAAATGCTGTGTACTGTAGCCATGCAGACATCACATCAACATGTTTGACACAAACATTTTTATTACAATAAAACGAACTGAATATACATTTGGGAAAAGCATTAAATGTATAGATTTTTTAAAGATTTTAGTGGCCACCTTTTGATTTTTCTATAACTTTGATATTTGGTAGATGAAGGCTTGGTTAGTAATGGGTTAAACCTTTTTCTTACGCATGCTGAAGTGCAGGAATTTCTACAAATTACACCGAATGGCTGGTTGTGAGTATAAAACTGCCTGAATGAGTTTTTGCAGCCACCTTTTGTAGTGCAAAGAGCAGGTAATTCTGCAGAGAATTCACTCTGTGCGAGTTTGCATGCTGATGACTGTTATTGCTTTGTATTCTCCTCTACTTTACCACATGTTGATTTCCACTCATTTTTACACGATTATAAAAAACATTACTGCATTTATTATTAATATTTATGGACATTGATGTTGAAAAGTTGCAGTTTTTTGTTTTTATTATTATAATTTTTTTTGCCTTGGATAAAAGT
>NW_013952663.1:421540-451107 GCF_001266775.1 Austrofundulus limnaeus
GGATAAAAGTATTACAGAAATAAAGAGCAGAGGTTCTACATTATAATAGGACCCTGGCTTTGTGTTACTTGCCAGAGTATTCTGCTGAGAGTGAAMTGGCTCATTGAGTGTGGCTTTAATGTTGGAAAAGACACTGATTGCTCGTTTAGTTTTTTAACATTTGTTATCTGTTAATCCCATATCCTGTGACATCTCTTCCCCTTCTTGAATTCCTCTCTGTCATTATTCCCCCATCTCCATTTTTCTAGGTGCATGAGGGTAATTGGCACTCTGTTTCTTTAATTAAAATAAGGTCTAATTGTAGCTGAAGCAGGCCAAATGTTCATAGGTCTATAATTTCCCTATCACACTCCAGAGCCACAGAGAAAGTAGGARATGGGGAGGGAGAGAGCATGTCGAGAAGAAATTAACACAAGTCAAGAACAGTGAACGTTATTTWAAAAAAAGGAAAAGATTCTCCTTAAATTGGTTAGGTTTTACATTACTTAAAGAWATTGTGTTTAACACCCACTGTTTCTTTTTGGTCTCCTCCTTATAAAGGAAATTAATACCTTTTTCTCTTTTGTTTTTCTCACGTTTTGATGATTAAAATAAATCTGTGCTTGGCCAGCCCTGATCTCCCAAACCACCACCTTCTCAGTTTCTCAACTTCAGTAAATTTGGCTTAGCCTGTGTGTAGTGTTTTTTTTTCCTTCTTTCTTTTCTTTATTGTAATTCTACTGTTCAGAGGCAGTCACCCTGCCAGTCCCTGTATCAGTTTAGATTTCTCTAGTGTCTCCTAATGTTGACAGCTGTCCTGTAATTACTTTACAATCGTTTGTTTTGGGTGTTAAAYACAGCCAGATGACGAATCTTCATTGTTCCAACATTTTCTAGCACTCAGGACAGATTTCCGGCGGTGGGTGGCCATCGCTTCTGAAAGAATGTAGGGGAAAAGCCGGCTTCCTCTAACAGGACTTGAGACCCTGTTTGGTTCAGTGAAAGGCATGGCCATGCAAGCACATAATAGAAGCCCTCGCTGTCTCATATAAACACTGCGCTCACGCATCCTGCCTCATAAAGCTTAATGATAGAGCAGTGATAAACAGTGATTACTGTACCTGGGAGGGGGGATGTTTCCTTTCCACACCTTAATCAGCTTATGAACACAGAGGCAGGTGTGCATCTCAAAGGCAAAGACCGGGGTAGTCGGCTCAGTCAGGTGCTGAAGCTGTTTTTAAAAAAATATGCCGTAGTGAACTCGAAGTAGACTAAATGTCAGGAAAGCCCCGGACTAAACTCTTTCACCCTATTATCTTCTTTCCTCTCTTTTTGTTGCTTTTTGCAGAATTTCCATTCTTCATCTTAGACGGTTCTTATTAAGCTTGTGGGCATCTGCGGTTTTGAAGTGAAAGGGGCYTAGAGGCATGTGTGGTGGTGTTTCTTTGCAAGGAAAACCCACAAGGAGAGTAAAATGAGAAAAGCAGGTAAAGCAGAGGAAGAAGTCGGTGATTAGAGTCACATCACATGTACCGTTTTACCTCACAGTGTGATGCAATGACAGACTTGCAGCATATGCAGCCCTGATGATTAGTGACTCCATGTCATTGCTTTCATTCGCAGTGTGCAACAGACAGCTCACCCACATGATGAGAACGAAAAAATGTCTGAGGTGAAATGCTGGAATGAAGGTGTAAGTCACTTGGCTGTGTAGTGTAGACATAGAGGCATGGCTCATGCCTACCCCATGTCTGTTAATCTGAAGTTGTAAAGAGTAGTGGTCAAACTAGACTAGATGAGATACTTCTTTAAAAAGCCATAGATTATTTTTACATAAACAGACATAACAATATAATGCCTATAAATGGAGTGAAAGACTAGTTTTCAAGCCTGCACCAAACTTTATATAATTTGTTTGTTAGAAAGAATTACAATAGCACTAAACATACATTGATTTTGTTAAAGAATATAATTATCTCAATGCAAAATATGCTATTTTCAACCATTTTAAGCTTGTTTAAATTGACAATATCAAACATAATCCATTGGTATACATCAGATTAGACCTTTAGAATTGGTCCAATGACGATACATCAGACTGCATTAGCCTAAACATTACAATGTTTTTAAAACATTTTAAACAGGCCAGTATTGTAGGTTTGAATGCAAGCACAGATCATGCTCCTTTGTTTTTAAGCGTGTCCCTCAAAATTTTCAGTTTTTAAGGACTAAAAGTGCCCTATGTTGATGTAGGAAAAGGGTTGAAAAATAAGGGAAAAGAAAACAAATGGGAATGAGTCAGATTCATTCTTTTTCTATGAGCATCTGTTGTTTTTTTTCTGGTAGGCGGTTCTGAGAGTATTTTCATGYTGCAATTATATATCCCGTTTTAAACAAATTAGACGCAATAATTGTGTTACTCTGTCGTTATCTTCATGGAAATTAAGATCTAAATTTTTCTTAATAAAACTGTAAAGGAACAGGAAAAGCTGGATTCCCCTTCAGTCAAAAAAGGCACAGTTTTAATATTCAAATATGCCGTTTTATTGGTGTTGATTTCAGCCCCGAAGGCGAAGTTCCCTCACTCAGGACGTTATCTGTGCTTGATCTTTAACCGGCAGTTATGTTCATCAGAGTAAAGCAGCATCTGTGTCAGGCCAGCTGTAGCTTTAACTGCCACATTTATCTCCGCGGGAAGCACGGGTCACTTTCTACTTCATCTAAGGGTTTTTTTATGTGTGTGCATTCATGTGTGTTTTATTTGTGTTTCAGAGCTGAATGTGACTTCTCGTGTCACATAGGAGCACAGAAATAAAGTGTAGGCATTCCCCCGTCTCTTTTTTTTTCTTGTGTGTGTAAAATACTAAAGTAATATTGCAGAGCAGTGATGTGTAAAATGTATTCTAACACTGTATGAGTACTGTATATCTCCAGCTTACACAGTAATCATGAATTAATGATTTTGACAGCAGAGTTTATCACATTGACAGTCATGGTCATCAATCTGTAGATGGCATGAAAAATATTTCAGATGTAAAGAGGCTTTTTTTCCCCTGTTGGCTGCAAGCTAATGATTTTCTTTTATTATTGTTTAATTTGTCTTATAAAAAAATGCTCACCACTGTAAGCCAAAGCCCAAATAGCAATGCCTATTTAAGTAAATCAGGATATCCAACAATGTAGCAGTTTTAGAAATAGTTTTCTGTTTATTTTAGACAAAGTTTATTCTTTATGTAAAGCACTGTTAAAATCTGTTTGATTAAAATGAATTTCTGTTTGCTTTATTAAGCCAAAATCCTGTAGAAATTATATTTTTCTTTACAGCAGAAGATGTTTTATGATAGCAATGTTGCGTGTTGTGGGATTATGGGATGCTGACTTACCTGTCAGGTCTTATATACGTAGCTTATTCAACAAAGCACGCTAATAACCTCAGTGATAACCCTGCAGTGACACCCCCCTAGCTCCAACCAGAATCAATTTTCATGAAGGCGCTCTCCTTGATCAGGACCACATTAAATCTTGTTTATTGGTAAAAGCAAACCTCCCAACCCTTGAAATAGGCTTCTTCRGGGAACAGGTAGGATTTAAAAAGCCAGCCTGTGACAGAAGCATCATCCCATCAGTATAAATATGAAATAGCTAGGCAAAAACAAAACAGATGAAAAGAAATCCCTTCACTTGAACCAAAGCGTGTCTCATGTTACACATGGTTTGGGTTTTTATTCGAATACTGAATCTTGCAGAACTGCTCCGGTTGTTTTGTGAGCAGGCCAGGCTGCTTCTCAAAAGCTAACAAAAAATCAATCCTATTGTAATCATAGATTGTGACCGGAAGGGCTTAAATCTTGGCATGTGTAAGCGTGTATACGTGTGTGTGTCCGTGTCCATGTGGTCGATTCTGCAGCTGTCACCCCGGACAGAAGCAGGCTCCTCTCATCAGGTTCGGCGTGACCACAGGCAGGGCACGTCGCTGCGAGCAGAGAGGACGCTGGGGAATAAAAACAAACATTGCAGGAAAGACCATTTCGAGGAGTAGTGGAAACATTCTGTGTGGATGTAATTGACTGGTGAAACTCCATCTTCCACTCTAATCCCAGTATAAGCCATGGCTCATACTTGGCAGTGGACTTGGGACTTGAAATATGTTCCTTCTGTCATTTTGATTTGTTTCTCTGAATGTAAATGAGCTTTAAAACGTCTTTTGCTCATTTCCCTCTGCCTAGGGTTTCATGTTTTTCATTTTATTCTTTTTCACAGAGGTCCTGATGAACACTAAAACAGAAACATCTGATCTTAAATGGACCATCTTCTCCCAGGACAGATCAGAGGTATGTAACCCCTGCGTCACTTTATCTATACTCCAAACACAAATCTAGTGATGACTGCAGATCTGTGGCCTTCAGCTCTTTCTTTGTTGCTTTGCTCATAAACAAAACCCTTATATGGCAAGCAACTGACAGCATAAAGAAAACACCAAACTGACTGTGCCATTTAAGTATATTGAAAGCAGATGCTTCGATATATCCCATCAACATTGGAGTCACAGTGACTAGCTGCCCACAATTTTGGTTTCCGCTGCCAGAAAAAGACATATTTGTAATTCGATCAGCTGAAGAGTGGTTGCTGTGGTATTTCTGCCAGCAGCGTTGGTGATCAGAACTGCTCCGCTCGCTGATGTCTCTGAAGAAAAACAGTCACCGTGGATGCCGGGAGGGCAGATTTCTGGGGCCGGGCAGACAGAATGTGTTTGCGGTTTTGATTGAGATGTAAAGCAAGTGACGCTGACATCCTTGAAATACTAAGCTCAGCCATTATCATTTGAAGTCGCTTATCAAAAGCTTTGCGTTGTCAGAAATGTGGCTAGGTGGTTGTTGTCCCCTCCCCTCTCAACATAAAAGACTACAAACAGTAATTTAGTCACTGATGACAAGTCACGGTGGAAAGACGCCAAGAGTTGTCTGCCTCAAGAAAACACAAGACAGAAAAGAGCTACCATCTGGTTCTTTATTTTTAGTATTAAAGGATATTGATTCTTCGTTGCTTCTGACATCCTGATACATCAGTTTGGCTTTTTTGTTCCAAAACTATTGGAATATCTATAAAATTTATTTATAGTTTCATTAATAATTCATGTTAAATAAATATAGCGTTTCTTAAGAACCCTCTGGTGTAAAAACATGACAACAACCATAATTTTAATGAAATCACCAGGTTTCAACTTGCAGCCTGTCAGTGTGTTTACAGCTGAAAGTCGAAGGAATTTTTAACGTGGTGAACAGTGTGTGTCTGCGTTTATAGTAGTTTATTTTCATGTTGTGAAAAAAGTGAATATTTTTGCGTTTTCTTGCTTCCTGAAATTCCAACAAAAATGCAGCTCAAGGTGCGTGCATAAGTTTTCATCTCCCATCACTGAAAACTTGTTAATTCACAGATAAAGCTGTGTGTTTATGTTTGTTTGCTTCGATTATGAGGGACTTTCTTCCTTTAAGTGTTTCAGACCCGGCTCTGTGTGCTTCGCTTTCCGTAATTCACCCAATCCAGTATCCTGCCTCTCTCCACAAATCATGTGCAAATGGATTTTCAAAGATTTACATATTTACATAACTGAATTTCTGAGCCTCAACTTCAGCAAATCTGCTAAATTTTGTCCAAAGTATGTTAATTTCTTCCTTGATTCCTGCTCTTGGGAACACTGTGGTGGCGAACATGTTTACTGTCGTCTCAGCAGTCCAACATTAAAGCGCTTTCATTTTTTTTTTGTTTTTTTTTTTTCCAGTTGTTTTTGGCTTCAGAGCAAATGTACATTTCTGAGACAAGTTTTTGCCTCATGAAGATTTGTGATAGCATTTTAGTCTGTGTGTTTGAGGGGTGAAAGTTTCATCTTGGATGCTGTGTCGAGTCGTGTGCCTTGTTTGACAAGTGAGACTTGGATTCCCAGTAGCTGTGCTGCGACCCAGTGGGAGGAATGATTTAACAACTCGATTTCAAGTTTAAGCAGGATCAAAATCCACCAAAAGCCAAAAATTGTCCCATGACTCTGCACACAGGAAAATAAAAGTAACAACAAAGAACTGCAACGGTGTTATGACTCATAAGTGTAGGAAGTTACATAAGCACCTTAGTGGTTGTCTCTTACAGGTGAATTAAAACTATTCAGGGTAAGATGTCTGTTATACGGGCGGTTTTGACAACCCTTTGTTCTCTTCAGTCTCAGTGGGAGGAAGTAAGCGGTTTAGACGAGGAGAAAGACAGCGTGAGGACCTTTCAGATCTGCCAGACGGAGAGCTCGTCGAGCCAGTGGCTGCGCAGTGGCTTCATCCAGAGACGAGGGGCGACTCAGGTCTACGTGGAGCTGCGATTCACCATGATGGAGTGTTCCTCCAGGAGCACGCACCACCGCAGCTGTAAGGAAACCTTTAACCTCTACTACTACCAGGCCAACTCTAATGAGGCCACAGCCACCTTCCCACCCTGGATGGAGAACCCCTACACTAAGGTACACTCACACACATGCTCCAGTTTTTGTTTTAAGTTTACATTTTACACACTCCTCTAACCTCAAAAGACTTTTTTTCCTTATTTGTTTCAGGAGATCCAATTACTGCCCCATTATATGTTGAATCAATAGAGCCAACGTCAATATTTTAATAGTTATTTTTCAAATGAAACAGCTGTGAAAGTCATTTAATTTTTTATTTTAAAGAAAATGAACAAAAAAAAACCTTTAGCTTTGCAATCATGAAATATTAGATTTTTCATGTGATAAGAGTGAAACCATCCATCACAATCAAATCAATAAAAACATTTTTTCTGTCTCTACTTTTCTCTCAAATGTACTTCAAACTTAATATTTTTACCTCAAAGCTTGTGTGGAAGAAATAACTTGCCAAACAGCAAAGGCTTAACCAAAGAGAAGTTATTAAATTTTAAAACCTGAATGTCTTATTCTAACTGTAGGCCAAAAGATGAGAAGTTACATTTTACATTTTAACTCTCTCTAATCATCCTGAACAAAAATAAGTATTCCAGCTGCTAATAAACTTTTTTTTTTGGATTTATTATTTTTTTGTTACTTTGATGAAATATACATTCTTCTACATTTAGACAGCCTACAAGTTCACACAGCCTACAAGTTCACACATCTTTAAAACTATTTTCTACTTTTGTAGCCTGATAGACAGCATGAGGATTGTGAATAATTACCAAGACTTTTGCAGAAAACATGTTTTAAAATAGTTTCTTTTTTTTCATTCCAATATGCTAAAACCAAAGGTTTACTCTCATTACACATTTCACAGGCAAAGTTGCATGTTGTTATACAATTTATTACTGAAGACATCGATTATATTCTTTATTCAAATTAATGCAATATAATATGGATGCAAAGTCTGTTTTAAATTAATTTTCTGACAGAATCAGCTATCTTTTCTTGACTGTGTCTTCTGAATTTGACAAAATGTCTCAAACTCCTGGAATAAGTTTAATTTATTTATACATTTGCATGAGACTGTGCATGATGTCATTTTACAAAGTTTTACACAACTTTGTCTCTTCTAATAATAATATCATAATAAGAGAAACTAAAAATTCTGGCATGAATGGAGAGGAGTGCTTGGCCTTTATTTTATGAGTGTTTTGATTTTCAGTGTACAATTTTTAAACTTTGATTTTGGCCAAACCTAGAATACAACAAAGTTTTGGGTTAATTTAGACCMTGCGCCTTGATTTTAGTCCCTAAACAGCCTCTGTGATGCTACTTAAAGTAATTTAAAGGAGCTAGGAATGCAGTGAATGAGTCTAAACTGTGAGTGGACTGCTTTGGAAAATTGTCAATAATTTAAAGCGTTCACAATGTCTACATAGCCGGTTGAACAGGGCGACCTATTCAAAGCTTCCACTGGTTGTTTTCAAGCCTCAGATCGGCGTGCTGGATTTACACAAAACGTTTTCTCTTTCTTCCTGCCCTAGGTGGACACAGTGGCTGCAGACTTCCTACTGAGGAAGGGCGGGGAGAGAAAATTCAACGTGAAGACACTTAGACTCGGCCCTCTGAGCATGAGAGGTTTCTACTTGGCCTTCCAGTCGCAGGGTGCCTGCATGGCCCTTCTGTCTGTGCGGGTGTTTTTCAAGAAATGTCCCCCTCTGGTCAGCGCGCTCTCATCTTTCCCCGAGACCGTCCCCCGTTATCTGGTGCAGGAGGCACAGGGTTCCTGCGTGGAGCACGCCGCTCAGCAGGGGTCCCGATCTCGGACGCCTAAGCTCTTCTGCGGCGAAGACGGCCAGTGGGTGGGGCAGCCAACGACTTCCTGTGCCTGCCTTCCTGGGTTTGAACCAGCGGAGGGACAGACACGTTGCACAGGTAAGACAGGACCCTATTTAAGCCACYTAAATGAATTCACATATGTTGTACGCCTACATAGGCAGCAGAGCTGGCAGACTAAACAAGAAAACAATAAGATGAGGGTGGAGGTTCATGGAGGGTTGAAGAGTTTCAGAGGAAATGAGAGACAGAGGAAGTTAATGAGGCAGGGGAACGGCGGTGACACAGTGGGGACGGAGGCAAAGGTCAGCTGGAGAAGCTCTTATATCAAAAAGGAAGAGCGAGGTCAAAGGCTTACCACTGCAGCTCACAGTTCAGCTGAGATGGGAGAAAAAGGAGGACTGGAGAGGTGAGGGGAGCGACGCAGGGAGGTGGTGCTCCGGGTAAAGATTGTATCAGTTTGAGAACATCAAAGCAAAGCACACAAGAAAAGAAAGAAGAAGCAGAATGATTCTCTGAGGAGCTGTGCTGCAGCTCTGTCTAATGAGTCCAATTAACATGCCTCGTGCACAAACACTCCCAGTGTGCACGCACTTACACACACACACRCTTAGCACATCACACCACCACAGACAAATGCTCGGCACAACGAACAAAGAAACACATGAAGGAATGCCACGTTTTCTCCAGAAAAAGTGTGCTTTTAGCTGTCTGCGTTTGAAAGCAAGATTCAGTTTGATCTCTGTGGGAGGTATAATGATTTCATTAAAAAAAAAAGAATACTGGTAGCTTCTAACATTATGCTTCTGGTGAAGTGCCATTTCCAGCATTCTGTCACYGAGGAGAGCTGTGAGGAAAAACACTCGCTAGGCCATAAAGGGAAATTGCCTTCATGGTGAGATCGGGCTGTTAATTTGCCTCATACGCCGGTCATTTCAGGAAATGAAATTGACATCTAGGTTTAGAATTAAATTCATTTTGCTGTTACGCTATTATCTCTCCGAGAGCGTATGTATGTTTTCAGACTCGACTGCACCCTTTTGATGTAAAACTCATGAATGCTGTCAAGAGGATTTAGTGTAATAAATGAGTTCATTAAAGTATTTAAACTACATCTTTAACATATACCTTTGGCTGTGTTCAATATGGGTCTCTAATGGCTGGTGGATCTATTAAAGATGCAAGAACCGTAGTTTTCYAGGTTATGATTCATGTAAAACTCTGATCTACCAATTCCATTTGTTCTTTAAGAGCAAGAATACATTTTATAAATGTCTTTTTTTTTTTGAGTTGTAAGTTTGAGGTTATGTTCAACATAAAACATTTTCAAAATCACAGGCAGAGCAATATTACAGGGCTGTATTTCTATGTTGGTAATTGTTTTAAAAAGATTTGCCTCAGCCTTTTTAAAACAATTAAAAGCTCTGACAGTCTTTTTAAGTCTTTATATTTTAAGATAAACTCATAGATAGGTTAAAATAAATATTTGAACCTATATATTTGTGCAAAATCTAGCTTAAAAGAAATCACTGTATCATCTTTATAAATAAGATCAAATGCTCTTCATTTTTATATTTTTCTACAAACATCTGAACAATACAATACATCTGAACTTTTGATTTAGGTTTTCCTAAATTTATAACTTTTACTCCAAGATGTTTTGTGCTTTAGTCCTAATTTACTTCAGTGAATTCACTGACAGAAAATTAATTAAATGTTTTTTTTCTGCTTGCGATAAGCTTTAGAATATTCATATATGTTATTAAACTTGTTGAATGTTCTGAAATGTTACGCGATGATTAATATAGGCCACATGTGAACCAGGAAGTGTTCGTTTTGATTCCTTACATCAAAAAAAAGACCTCAAAAACACTTAAGCTACGACCTCGATATTGTCCTAATTAACTGTCTTAACTAATAACTCGCTGCAGCCACACTCCCACACATCAGTAATTGCTCTCATATGTGGGAAATTCCTGCAGCAGAATGTCAGTCAGAGGAGTGTCGACCCTGAGAAGTGTGTCGGTTCGGACTATAACAATGTGACAATTGGTGTTTATTGTTTTAATCTTTCTGTCTCAGCAGCTGAGCTTCAGCTGCCACTCTGAAGCACAGAATGTAAACATTTGGACTGGATGTGGCGTCACAGTGACATGTTCACATGTTGTGATACAGTCGGTGGTTTAAATACGGAGCTGTCTGGAGCATAGGTTCAGACTCTGGCTACAGCTACTGGCTATTATCCTGAATTTATTCTGTTGAGTGTGAAGAGGGCTGCAGTAGGTTGGTGGTCTGATCGTTTTGAGGCTGTGGGTTCGAGGCCAGGTTGCGTCAATAAGAGCATCCGTCGTAAAACAGTTGTCAAATAGCTCACTTTGATAAACCCTGCAGAGGAGAGCAGCTGAAGCTGAACGATTTAGTCTCCAAAAGAGGTATTAATTTAAAATGGAAATAGAACAATCTCCTTGTTAATTTAGAAACATTTGATTTGATTTGACTCATTTGTTTCAAACTGTTTTACTGTTAAACAGCTAATTGATCACTCAGCTTATCTAATTATCAGTTCAGACTCATATACAGCTTTCTYATAACAACTGAAGGTAACATAGTTACTTGATTGTGGTATAGAATTGAACAATGTACCTGGAACATATGTTATACTCCCCATTTAACATTTTAGGTGCCATAAAATGTGGGGTTTTTTGCAGAGACTTTCAAGGATCTGATGTTATTGTTCAGAAATGTAGCAGGTAACTCCATTGATGGGCAGATGTCAGTGACAGCCAGGTTATTTTCTCTAAATTGACTATTCGTATCAGCCTCATTACTGTGATTATCTCTCAATTTATAGCTCTCATTACATAATTCTGTTCATCAGTCTAAGACCATCTGCCACCTTAGCACAAAACAAAACGTCTGTATTTGCAAAATGGGTTTGACCCAGCTCTGCTGACGAGAGAAGCGGGACAGTTTTGCATAAAAGTATCATTTTCTCTCTTTTCATTTCCTGCTCTGTCATCTTCAGCCTGCCCTGCAGGTCAGTTCAAGTCGGGCACGGAGGGRCAGTGCAGGACCTGCCCAGCATCCAGCCAGGCCACCACCAGGGGGGCGTCGGTGTGCGCGTGTCGCCCCGAGTTCCTGCGTGCTGGATCAGACACCCCAGAGACCCCGTGCACCAGTAAGTTACAGCAACTTGGTGGAGCTAAGCGACCATCCAGTCACTCAAGTCTCACAGTTTAACTTCTGCTCTTCCTCGCTTAGTTTCTTTAGACATCTGGTGTTATTTCTCTTCTTCTCTGGTGGTATGTAGTCAGGAGTCCMCAAGCTTCTTTGTGTTCTTTGTCCCACTGCTTTGAGATGCGTGTTTTTGTGACAGGTTGCTGGGGGCAGGGTTCTCTCTCCAACCAAAGTATTGAAAGTCTCAAGTGACACCTCCATGAGCATTCAGGAATTTCAATTCAGAAGCATTTCTGATGTGTGAATGGGAGGCACCTTTTAATTAGGCGCCCTCTCTTGGAATGTCCACAAAAAGGGTTTGTGAAACAATGTGAAGATCAGCATTAGGTTTTTGACTCGCTCTGCCCTCCACGGGCGTGAGCTAAATACAAACAAGAAGAAGCATCCACCAGTTTATTATTATTACTAGTGATAACTTTAATTGCAGAGGCTTTATCTTAATTATTTATCTTTTAATTTGCTGTTTTTAATTATATATTCTGTTTTTGTTCTTGATTGCCAATGCAAATCTTCACATTACATGTTTTCAATTTGTATGCAAAATTTCCAGTCTACCAAGCCATCTGGATATTTTGAAAACCGTCCTCTTCCCCACCCCAGAAAATAAGTGTTTTCTACTAATGTGACTGCTTTAGCTGTATCAATAAAGTGAGCTCTGATTACTTAAAAGAAGGGGTGGGGGGGATCCCATTCTGTGTTGTTGAACTCGGCATTAGCATGAACTCTGATTGAGTGTGATGTTGTCCCACTTGAGTTTCCAATGAGAACACCATTAGCACTGAAATTACCCGCAGGCTCGGTGACAAAGTTCTGTCTCCTTGGCAGGAAGTGATACTGATTTACAGTGCCCGAGTGGTCTGTCTGTTTAGTTATGCTTGGCTTGAGGTGATAGCTCTCTTCTTACAGTTTTCAGATGATGATCATTACCGTCCTCTTTTTAGATGAATGTAATTGTGCCAGTTGAATTCTGTGACACGTGCTGCTCCTTCTGTGAGGCAAAGGTGCTGCAGGAGCTCTGTTCTGCTGAGAAACTGAACAAAATGTCTTCAATTTTATGTAAAATTGTAAATAAGTGGTTTCCCTGGCTGGAAAAAGGTAACGCAGCAGCAAAATGACACTTCACAGAACACGTATGTACTCTGCTTGCATTGGCGTCGAGTGATACTTAAAGGATTTTATTGTTTTGCGAGAAAATGGGATACCTGGAGAATAACTACTCAAGTATTTCTAAGAGACATACTTGTTAAAAAAAGTAATTATCCTCTGCAGCATTGGCTTTAATGACTTTCATGTATAAAACACTCTGCAATGCTGGCGTAAAGTAAAAAAAGAAACATTTAAAGCAACAGATTAACTTGTTTTGAACAGACTTATGCTTCTGATCACTTAAATTAAATGTGACTTTCGCCATCCCCATAGAACCTCCCTCGGCTCCACGCAACCTCGACCCTTGGATCAACGACACCATGCTCACTCTGAAGTGGAACGAGCCCGTGGACAGCGGCGGCAGGAAAGACCTGAGCTACGCCATCAGGTGCTCCGTCTGCAGGTCGGCCAAGGGCTCGTGCCTCCCGTGCGGCGACAGCGTCAGCTACCGGCCCTCACAGGACGGCCTGCTGGGTCGCCGGGTGGAGGTGTGGGGCCTGCTGCCTCACACCACATACACCTTCACGGTCCAGGCACTGAACGGCGTGTCTTCGCTCAGCAACAAGGAGCCTGCCAGTGAAAGCATCAACATCACCACCAGCCATGAAGGTGAGCGGCGCAGTGATGGAGGTGTAAACAGCCGCTGGTTTCATGTGAGTTTAATAAATCTGCTGCCATCTGTGCAGTGCCGTCGCTGGTGTCTGTGATTTGGAAGAGCGAGTCCACAGAAAGCAGCCTGACTCTGCAATGGTTAGTCCCTGCTCAGCCGCATTACAACATCCTGCAGTATCAGCTACGCTACTGTGAGAAGGTAACTACAACACCTTTTACTGATGCTCAGAGTTCATGTTGTCTTCAGTCAAACAAAGGCTTTAAAGTAGACATATCGCTTTTAAATCCTTACTTTTCACTTTTAAATCATTCAGTTGGGGGTGTATATAAAGTGGAACTGCAATGCTTTGGTCTGAATTCCTCCTTATTGTAGCTCCACAACTCTTTCACTCCTTTTCTGCGTGATGTCATTCAGTCACGTGATTTCAACCTCCAATTTTTTAAGGGGGAAAACTGCAGCTGAAGGGAGCAGGAAACACGGTAATCTCGTGGAAAAAAAACTGCTGTCCATCATCAGTCTCATCTTTCTCGTAAACCGAAAAAATATAAATCCCCCAGACCTCCTTTTTGACTGAGGCTCAGAGTTATCTGACAAGCAGTAAAAAATCTACAGGAAGAAGAAAATAAAAAGAGGCGAAATTTGAATGGAGATTGGTGACAATGAAGAGCCAGTGAGAGCAGGACTTTATTAATTAGATCTGTGACTTTTAACATGTTTGGATTTTATAGTTAGTGTGTAGTTTTGTGTGTTTACTCTTTTACTCTTCATTTCAGCCAATTTTAGTATGTTTTAAATCAAAACAATGAGGCAATTMTTTTTAAACAAGGACAAGCACGGGGGTCTGCAGGGGCAGAACAACAACACGTCATATTTCTCTCCCCTCACTCTTGCAGTTAGAAAAAAAAAAAAAATTTATCTCTGGATGTTTTTTTACATGAGAAGTGCAGTCCTACCGCAACTTTTCACTATCTTTCCTGTTTTCCACATAGAGGAACTCATCCTATTTTCCCCCCAAACCAAAATGTCAGCCTTTGTCTACAACATGGTCACGTGACAAAGTACCCGGCTGTTCGACTTTGAGAATGCTGTCTCCTTTAAATCAAAACGAGGTGCTTCCCACCCCATCTCCCCTCCAGCTTCCAGAGTGGTTGTAGATTGATAGAGGGGTTTACAACTACATACTGGCTCAGACATGTTTTAGTTACAAGTTAATTAAAATATGCCAACAACACAAGACTCGTCCGTCCAGGCTTACATGTTTGAGYCATAGTCTGACCCAGAGCCAGAGAAAAACGAAGACGACCAAATTGTTGTTAAGTCCAGATGTTATTTAGCAGTTCCCTTGCAAGAAAACATCATTTAAAAGAGAGAAAACTGAACGGCTTGAAAAATATGACCCAAACGCAGCACCTGGACAGACTAAATTCAGACTTTCTGCACTCCTAGAGACTCCAGGTACACAAGAAAATGCATTGAATGGCTAAAAAGTGGATTTTGCAYGATATGCCCCTTCCCAGACATTTTTCTAATGTAAACATTGAGATTACTTTGAGCACAGATATTATTACATCTGTGTGTTACCTTTTTTTTTCTCCAGCTGTATGTGGAGTTCAGTCTTTTGTGTGTGTGTGTGTGTGTGTTTGCTTTGGCAGGAGAGACAGAGTGAAAATCAGTGCTTGTACACAGAGAGTAAAAGAAACGAAGTGGTGCTGACAGACCTCCGCAGGGCCACTCAGTACGAAGTGCAGGTCCGGGCGCGCACCCTGGCTGGTTATGGCAGCTTCAGTTCTGCAGCTGTCTTCCGCACCCTGCCTGATGGTAAAATGTTCTTGTTTGCTCTTGACGAAAAGTCTCACGCTTGGAACTCCCTGTTTTGTTCCCAGGATTTTTTAAACATTCTTATCAGGCACAGTTTTTGTTATGAGTTCATTGACTGTGAGGCAGTGTCCTTGTACTGAGCCCCTGTTGAAAAAATAAATTCTTGTAATCTTTCTTTTTTTTTCTTCTTGCACTTTTCTCCATTTTGGCTTTTGCATCCATTTTATTTTAATTTCTTCTTTTGGCTTTCAGGATATGACTCTGCCTCCCAGTTCTTGGTACCTGGTATCCTTATCGCTGTTGGGATGCTGCTGCTTGTCACTTTCGTCTTCGTGGCCGCCTACTGCATACGGTGAGAACAAGGGAAAAGGAAAAGAGGCAGCGAAGAAGATAGACTTGCAAGGGAAAGAAGCTGACTAAACAACAGGATACGTGGAAGAAAAGAGGGGAAATCGAAAACCAATAACAACCATGACCCCAATTTTACCATTTTGCACCACTTTGTTCTTTTGTTTATGCGTGTCGTATCTTATCAACGATGGATTTGCACCATTTTTCCGCACCTCAACCCGCTCTGTGAAGCAGCTCAGACAAAGCGACGYACATGATGGCTTTCGCTTACACAGCTAAAAGCTATTCTGCTCATTAGAACGTTTTCCCGAGGCTTCATTGTTTGAGTAAATAGTGCTGAATGCCATCACGGCTGCGGGAAAGAGAGAAAGTGCCTGCACTGGGATAAGAGAGAGATGACGATAGAGGTAGAGGGCAGGGAAAGACAGGATGCAGGCGTCCCAACCCTGTTTCCACAGGACAGGAGAACAATAGCTGTGACCTTGTGGCACACACACACACACACACACACACACACTCACCAGAGCCAGCCACCGAGGCCCAGATCTGCCACTAACTGAGGGTGGTGCTCACTGCTATTTTAGGCTTATGAAGTGGGAGAGGGTAAGGAATGGAGGAAGGCAGCGATCCAGTAGCTACAGGCTTGTTACAGGCTTGTAAGGGATGAGTTTGCGCCAGCAGAATTATAATGGAGCCGCTTGTGTCAAAGAGCAGGACCCGCAGGGGTTGGCTCRGATGTTCACCGTTACAAGTCATCTAGTATTGTGTTTTCGGAAGATTTCCGAGGATTGTTTAGGGCCAGCAAAAGTCTCCCCAAACGAGGCAGTTTTCGTGGCAGAAAAATATACCAAACCGAATTTATGGGGGTGTATTTTAAACAGAGAGCGACCTTCAAAACATTTTATCACTTTACGACTCTTAGGGGGTTGTGGTTAGTGAAGTATTTCACAGATTTGTCAATTAGTTACAATATTTTACGACCCTTCGGTGAATCATTTTCAAAACATTAAAAAAATTGGGGGGAAAAAAGTTTATTTTTTATGTTTTAAGCTTTTGTGTTTGTATCATCCTAATAATCACATATTAGATGTTCGTCTCAATGGATTGGTAAAGATTTTAATAAACTTGTAAAATAGTTAAATCTTCATTGTGTCCTTAATCCTGTCRCATTCACCTGTTTCTGCCTGCAGACGACACAGCCGAATAAAAGATCCAGAGCTGAGTGACAAAAACAACCAGTACTTTGCTGGACAAGGTAACGCATCAAGGCCCTGCACACAGTACCTCAGCTCATTTACAGCCTGGTCACATCAGGAAAAATCTTTTCTAATGGCGCCGGTCCTTTTGCTGCTCACAGTTCTCTAACGTTTCTTTTCTGTCCTTTCCCACGACTCTGTTTGTCTCTCTCTCTCCCAGGGGTCAAGGTTTATATCGACCCTTTCACCTATGAGGACCCTAATGAGGCAGTGCGAGAATTTGCCAAGGAAATTGATGTTTCCTTTGTCAAGATAGAGGAGGTTATCGGTGCCGGTACGCCCCACCCACAAGCTTTTCCCACTAATATAAATCTGTGAACTTCGTATAGGCCGCTCTTTTCCCCTCCCCCATTTTTCATTGGGAATGTTCTATTTAGAAAGAACATTTTAGTTTATATCTAATTTATTCATTTAAATTGATTCAGTCATTTGAACCCTTGTGTGGACTTTTCTTTATCAGACTAAATTCAATACAGTCACAGAAATAAAGCAATTAACTGATAAATACGTTACCAACAGTATTGTGCTTCCTTTAAACAAAAAGGGCAGCGCTTGCTTCAAGCAAACTTTACATTCGTTAAATACAAGAGCCATGCTCTTAATGTGGCAGAAAGCAGCTCTAACGTGCGTTTGTGTGTCTGCGGCGCTGCAGGCGAGTTCGGGGAGGTCTGTCGAGGACGGCTGAAAATCCCCGGGAAAAAAGAAAACTACGTAGCAATTAAGACCCTGAAAGGAGGCTACACGGACAAGCAGAGGAGGGACTTTCTGTCYGAGGCATCCATCATGGGCCAGTTCCAGCACCCCAACATCATCCATCTTGAGGGAATCATCACTGCCAGCTGTCCAGTCATGATCCTCACCGAGTTTATGGAGAACGGAGCGCTGGACTCGTTTCTGCGGGTCAGTTTGACACGAAGTACATGAACTGTCAACTGTATGAGACACAGTGTTGTCATTTATTCTCCAGCTGATTTTTTTTCTTCCTCTCTGCTCTGCTCTCTGTAGCTGAATGACAGCCAGTTCACTCCCATCCAGCTGGTGGGGATGTTGCGCGGCATCGCCTCGGGCATGAAGTACCTGGCAGAGATGAGCTACGTCCACAGAGACCTGGCTGCCCGCAACATCCTGATCAACAGCAACCTGGTGTGCAAGGTTTCGGACTTCGGCTTGTCGCGCTTCTTACAGGAGAACTCCTCTGACCCGACGTACACCAGTTCCCTGGTGAGACGGCCGAATGTCCTCAGATGACATTCGTCAAAATGCTATTTAATGCTTTGTAAAAATCTGCCATGACGTGACGTTTCACAGTAGCCAACKCTTACTTTTTCCGTGCAGGGAGGTAAGATTCCTATCCGCTGGACAGCACCGGAGGCGATAGCCTTCAGAAAGTTTACTTCAGCCTCAGACGTGTGGAGCTATGGCATCGTTATGTGGGAGGTCATGTCTTTTGGAGAAAGACCCTACTGGGATATGAGCAACCAGGATGTGAGTTTAAACATTTTTATCCCTAATTTAACACATTAAACAGTCTCTGAACTGCATAAGTCACTCATTTAATAGTTAAATATTACTTTAAATTGTAAAATGACTTAATTTGGATTCTGTGATTATTATGTTTTCCCCTTGTTTGCACCCTGACCAAATTCCTAACAAGAAAACATTGATCCAGGTATGTTGAACACTTGTTTGAGCAGCAATCATTTGTCTCCCTGTCAGGTAATCAATGCCATAGAACAAGACTACCGGCTTCCCCCGCCACCCGACTGCCCCACCCACCTACACCAGCTGATGTTGGACTGCTGGCAGAAGGACCGCTCGGCTCGTCCTCGCTTCGCGGACCTTGTTAGCGCTCTGGACAAACTCATACGCAACCCTGCGTCGCTAAAAATAGTTGCTCAAGAAGGAGGAGGGTAAGAGTGAAATAATTTAAATTTAGAAACCCTCAAAGGAAAAAAAAAACGGCATCATGTCCATTCTTTCATAGTCTTACACCACTAAGACCCATTTTTCTTTTGTGCATATTTGGCACATAACTTGTTCTGCAATTTTCGTGCTATTTCAACTTTTTATTTTTCAAAAAGTTCAACTCCTTCAAAACATTTCGGTTATGACGTTTGGTACTTTGGAAATTTATACTTTTTGAGATTTTTTGATTTTTCATCCATGTTTTTCTTATTGTAAATGAATGGAGCCGTCTTCAGCATCCTTAAAACCCTTGTAATTTTTACCTTTTGTTCTGGTTTTGTTTTTTCTTTTACTTCTTTGTGCTAACGTTAGCTTGCTTCGGCTACTATTTTGCTGATTTTAGTTTTTTCACCCTTTTTTTCTATTCTTTTAAATTCAACTTGTTTGTGCATCTTTCATCTTATTTCTGCTGTTAAGCTTTTCATGCTTCTTTGAGCTGCTTTTTACTATTTTCAGTTGTTTATTGTGCTTATTACTTTATCTAATTTGACCCTAAATTCACCTTTTTGTGATAATTTTATTTAGCCGTCATTCTTTTTTGTTTCTTTAGACTAATTTCAGCTACTTTTTGTTGCTTTTTTAGGCTAGAACAGCTTTTTTAGCTATTCAGCAAAAAATGTATCATTAAGCATTCACACTGTATTTTTGCAGAAAATGTGAATTCTCTGGATTTTAATGTTATTAGGTCACATACCACTTTAATAAATCCAGATCTTAATATGTTTTGGTAGCATGTCTGATATCAGAGATCACATAACAGTCTAATTCAGACCATCCTTTTGTTTATCCTGTAATGGATGTGTTGCAGTCATGTTGTTTTTTCCTGACAGCTGAAAACAAATCAGATGCATTTAAACCACGTTAAAAGCTTCTAATGGTGTTTTGGTCTCATTTATGATCATGCTGCATCCTCTCCTTGTTGACATTAATACATTTATGGCAAGTTAATTTCTTACTATGAAAGCCAAAAATTACTGAGTCAAACACCAATTAGAGTCATTTATACCACATTAAAGAGGCAGTTCAGATATTTTGGAAGTGGATTTCCATAGAGAGGTTATGAACATTAAAGCTTTTTGATTGACTTCCATTTGGAGAAATGGTTTAATTCCGATCAGATTGATGAATTCCTGTCTTGTTGAAACTGGGCCACATTCAAAGCGGATTGCTGCCATCTTGATACAATTTCACATTACTCAGTAGGATTATTTGGGGGTTTTGTTTTTGTAAAGCAAAGCTACTGTAGCACTTCTGACAAAGCCTGGGGCACCTCTCTGTCATGGGAAATTATCAACAATGTAAAAGTGACATTTTAGAGGTTGGTACTATTCAAAGTCCACAGTAATCCCGTCTTAGACTAGCCTTTAGTTTATCAGTCTAACCAAAATTAAACTCTGAGTTATCTACAGTAGTTAAGATATTGCTTATAACTTTTCAAACGAATCAAACCATCCCTTTAACCCAAGCTAAATGTCGAAAAGAAGCATCTTCAGTTGATCCTGTGCAGCTCTGCTATGATTGAAGTGACTCGTGTTGTAGTACTAAGATTCAAACATAATTAGTCACTTTTCGTGTCGTCTGTTTTTAACATATGCATTTCTATTACAGCTTTGTCCTGCACTGTAGTTGGTATGTCTTAATGACAGCATCAGCATCATTACTGACAAAGTGATCTATATCATTGTGTCAGTGTGACAGATGGTCCTGTTAACTCAAAGATGATGCCAGCAATATTTGTGCTCCCTGTTGAAATGGGCTTTAATGTCTCTTTCTTTAGGTCCATTCAAAGTTCTGACTGTCACAGTGCAGACATTAACCCCCTACTGCCCACTCTGAGAAACTACCTCAGAGTCCTGCTGTGACCTGTCAGCCGCTTGCTGTGCCCATTTCCCTTCACTCGCATTCTGTCTGTCAGCTGGTTGCATGCAGCTGAAGTCACTCCGCCCCTGACAAATCCCTTTGTTTGTCCCCGTCAGTCACTCAGCCTCAGATTGTATTTCCGCTCTTCAGCTGGAATGTTGCTGGAGGATACGTATGAGCTGCTCACTGCTGTTTTGGTGACGGTGAATGTAAGCTTCTGCTTTGTTTGTGAACTCTGTCCCCCAGGCCGTCCTACCCCCTGCTGGACCAGCGTGCACCTTTAGCCCTCTCGCCATGCTCTTCAATCGGGGAATGGCTGAGGGCCATCAAGATGGAGCGCTATGAGGACAGCTTCCTGCAGGCGGGCTTCAACTCCATGGATCAGCTGGCCCAAATCACGGCACAGTCAGTTCCAGTTCCTGTTTTACTTATCTAAAATTATAACTGTCTTACTTTTTTTAATTTACAGCTTCTGCCTTGTAGCTTGTTTTAGTTTTTTACATTTAGAAAAAAGGTCCACATTCCTTTTTAATTAATGATTTCTTGTTTCCCCTCATCCCAGAGATCTGCTTCACATGGGAGTGACTTTAGCTGGGCATCAGAGAAAAATCCTTTCCAGCATCCAGACAATGACCTTTCAAAATAAGGGCACTGCAACTGTGACTTTCTAGCTGCTCTGCCTTCTATCCTGGATGTGAATAGAGCACACAGGTGTGCAAGTGTGTCCAAAAGCAGTCTGGATCTTTTCCTGTGACCCACTTTGTACACGGACTCCGAGGAAGAAGGGAGAATGTATTCATTACCAGGAAGAAGAGGAGGGGGGGAGAAATCAGCCAGTAAGAATGACTGATGAAACTTGTCAAGAAACTGGCTGGAACCTGTCACCCGGAGTGACCAGGTGATAAAGTCATGCAGTCATTTTTACACTTTCAGTATTTTTACATCGACCAAGAATAGGAGCCGAAACATCTGCCAAACCACGAGGAGTGACAGACCAGAGTTTACACTATTTCTAAAGTTTCTTCTCAATCTGAAATTGATCATTTACTTACTTGTTTTAAAAAAATGTCTAACCTTTAACCAAAGGAAAGAAAAGAAAATGCTAATGTAAGATTTGTCATTTTGATATACAGTATGTGTTGTAATTAGAAAAGAGAAATGTGTCTTTTCATTAATCCTGGATCATCWTTTTTATGTTAAAATTTAACATTTTAACTTTGGGACTTCTTTTGTTTCATTATATTTTAAAAGTACCTCCTCTTAACTCAGGTGTGACGTGTAGTACAGACTTGAAGGAGTTCTGTACCTGCCCTAATCAGGCTCCTCATCTTCCTCAGTCTGGCTCTGACAGCTCAGAAATGTCTGAGAACAAATAAGGCACAGAGACATTTCGGCACTTTCGTCATTTCAGAGTGAATTGTAATCTTCTGTGATTCCATCAGTTTTTTCTTCAGCTGTGTTTTTGTTGGATRTTTCTGCCCGGCAGCTCAGTTATGCTATAATCATCCAGAACCAGAACCGAGTGGACTCAGAGACCAGAGAACACTGTATAATTGGTTTTCAACTCAATGAATAAGATCTGGCCTCAAAACTTGTTTTTTMTTAAAATAAGTGATAATGTACTTTWTCTTATTCTTGTTTCTGTATTTCCATCTTCCAGTGCCATGTATTTGTCAAAGTGTTCTTTAATGCCAATTTTATAAAGCAGAAGTCTCGGTGTGATGCTGTCTGTTTCATTTTGAGGTTACAGTAAATTTTAAGTGCATTTTGATTGTTCTCTGGTATGTAGTAAGCAGGCAAGTGTTTCTGTTTCAAATGACACAAAGTATTTTTTATTTTGCATGGACAATAATGCAAAGCTATCATCGGCTAACACATTGTAGCATTACTCATTTGGTTTAGCGKGAAAAGCTAACAGTACTTTTGGGCTGCTGTTTAATTAGCAGAAAAGTGCCCTTTATTTTCTTTTAAATTGTGTTACTTAGTCTTCCCATGCTGATAAAACACTTCAGTAAAGCAATGAATTGAAAAAAAAWGTTAWGTTTAGTTAAGAAAACYRCATCGCTGTTGTTACCTATCAGCTGTGAAGCTTAGCTTTGAGAATCTGTAATACGTGCAACCGCCTTTTACATTTTTGTTTTAATACATACTTGAAACTTTATCAAAATGTTGTCACAATTGTCCCAAAACTACTTACAATGCTTTTAACTGTTTGGTATCAATGCTTCTGCAAAGCTAGCTAGCAGGCTAACACCCAGGTTGTCTCTTTTGATTTGTGTGGAATGCAAACAATGTTAGTGAGCCGAGCACTAATACCACTGTTTAATCCCCTAAACCTGCTGCAGCCTCCTTGAGCTGCATCTGTTGAAGGGTTGGAACGACCTTTTGACATCTGACTTCTTAGCACCAGGTGAATAATCTACCTGGTGCAAAGAAGAGGTTTCGCCTCCTGAAATGAGCAGCTTGTGCAACACGAAACCGAGACCAACCCGCCTCTGCAAATTTTTTCTCAATTCGTGTTGCGAGTTACAAATTCTAAATATTTTAAGAAAAAATAGTTTGACATTTTTTTAAAAAAGGTTGTAAACAGTTTACCAAATAAACAGGATGAAGGGATAAAATAAAAGGTTTAAGCGAGAGTTGTACTGGTTATTTTTCATATATTTCTGTTTTTGAGAGGCTTAAAAATAAAACWGTTTTTAAAAGTGAAATAACGCTGAAGACCATGTGTTTTATTTGTTGAATAAAAAGTCACTTGCAACTTAAAATTCCAAATTTCCTTAAAGATTATAAAAATGTGGTCTTGGAGAAGTAGGTTTAAAATGTCATAAAATGTTCATCACTGTGTGTGCAATTAACCTGCACACCAGTATTTGCAATCTGAGACATTATTTCTTGGGTTATTAACATGTCCTTCGGTCTCTGCAGATGTTCAGCCTGTTAGAAAGTCATTCTCACAGCAAGTGAGGTGTAAAAACGGCAAAAATGGACTTGGATGTTATCGTATGGAGGTTTCATGGGGGTCCCTGTGGACCCAAAGTGAAAAAACTCCATGAATTACCTGTCTCCGGTCTGGTAACAGGCTTGTTCCAGTGACCCATGATACCTCTGACCTGAATTCAAGGGGAAAAAAAGCAGCAGACGATTAAAGGAGCTACTTTGTCAAACCCTGCTGATGTTTCTGGGTTTTTCTGGGCTGCTGTGCTCTCTAATGTGCTTTTCTTCCACTGCTGGTAAACACAAACAAAATACATGTTTGTGGTTGGGTTTTATGTTTGGGTAAATATAATCCTGTCAGAACTGTTTGAGATCAATGAAATAAAATGTCCATTTTTTTCTGGTTTCTTTGCAGCTCAAATCTGTTTCTCATCTATCCTGTCTTTTTTTTCCTTTTATGATTTTAAAAAAAGGAGACGGTAAAGTCTGGAGTTGACTTTCACTCCCTGTGCATGCCCCAGCTTAACTTTCTTGAAGCCTTTGGTTTGTTTCTGCAGAGAACCTTCACCCCCGAGGCCTCCGAGCTTGTCCTCCTCGCTCGGTTTTCCTTCCTGGTCCTCGGTGCTTTTAATCATGAAGAGATGTTCTTTTCTTTTCTTGTGCCGTGGGCTGAGAGCAGCTTATAGCGCAGCAAGCTTAAACTCTTCCTCACACACATGCGCACACTTTGTTTCCCTCTCCCTTCTTTCTTTCTGTCTTTTTTTCTTCTAAAACTCAGCCGATAGGGTTGCTAAATGTGTTTAGGTTCACTGATTAATGTGCTTTGATTATTTCCGTGTTTCCGAATCATTCCTCTTGTTCTGTTACTCCCGTATGGCCCGTAAACTATTGACCTGTGTGAGAAGAGATAAATAATGATGAGTAAATGTTACAGGAAGTGTTTTTTTTCCTTCTCCTCTAAGTCACAGTGTTGCATGAATTTTCCCTGTTGGAGCAAATCTGTTTTGGGGGCTAAAAGACAGACGGGCATTCATCTCTGGTTTCTACTTCTGTCAGTGCTTTGGGCGACCTTTGACCCCTCATATAGTACAAATCTCGCCTCAGCTTTGTCCGGTGGGTCTGAATGGCCCGCTCATAAAGACTGCTTTTAGGCAGAGAGCAGACCAGATCCTTTTTTTTTTTCTGGCTTGTGTCATTCCCCACACATTCCTGTATGCATTCAACCGTGGAAAGGTTATGTGTGTGTGTTTGTGTGTGTGTGCTCTGGCTGTGAAAGGTGGGGGTTAACCAGAGAGACAGGTACATGTGGATTTGAAAGCAAGAATTCAGCGTGGTGGGGATGAACTGAAAATGATTTCCTCCCTGTCTGGGGCAGCGAACAGCAGGAGAGAGCCAGAGATCTGTGTTGTTGCAGGTATGTTTCAGTAAAATTACACTTTCACATTAACTCTGGATATTTCACACGTTTTGAACAYGGCGAGCTCTGTTTCCCTGTCCACCTCCTTCCACATACTGGAATGATCACTCCCTGAAACATCTCTTTATCGCCCACCGACAAAGACGGGGCAATAATGGTTTTGCTCTTGTGCATTTGTTTGTCAGAGTCAGCAAAAAAATCACATTCTTTGTRTTTTAATGGAACTTGCAGAACATCTTCGTTGGACCTACAAGTAGTGGAGTTAATTAGTATGATTGCCGCAGCAAATCAGGCTCAGTCTACATAAAGTACTATAATTTAGTCCAGGGTTTTTCAAACTTTTTGTATCTGAGGACCCCTTACAAGAGTGAAAAATTTCCAGGGACCCCCTCATAAATCCCTTGCTAAATATTATGAGAATATTATGTTTTTGTTTGGTTTAGTATGTTTGTTTTACTAGTGCATTGTTCCTCCTGTTCATTTCTCAAATAAAATCCTAAAAAAACATTTATTGAAATTTTTTTGAGGACCCCCAAGATAGGGCTTGTGGACCCTTGGGGKTCCTGGGACCCCAGTTTGAGAGCCTCTTGACAGACTTTGAGCTAACGTCTGGTGTGGTAGTAGCTGAGAGTGATCTACAGTACACCTCAAATTCTGAGTGCTAACAGACTGAGACTAACAGTATTTTTAAAGTTTGGGGGAAATAAATAAATATTACAACTCTAACATTTAAGAGCTCAACTTTAAAGTACCTGTGACATCAAAGTTTTGTAATAATTTGTAAGGTCATAATTTTGGAATGCATTTTTGCAAAGATAAYATATTGCAAAAAATAAACATAAATGRAATTCACATTGTTGAAATGAACAGTTGTTGAGATATTGACATGTGAAGTAACAGGAAGTGATGTCAAAGGGGAATGTCTGCATGTCAACAATGCTTCACTACAATGGCCGACAACGCAGACTTTAGAGAAGAACCTGATGTTTCTTTAAATTATTTGAGTCACTATCAGAGATGAAGAAGAGTCCGAGTTCAAATAATATTGGTTCAATAAACAGTTTCTTTTCTTAAAGAGTTCCCCTTTGATGTCACTTCCTGTTTCACTTTGACTGAAGAAAATATGACAGTTATGTGACAAAATGGATAAAATTATGTGTATTATGCMATGTTTATTAAATACTGAGGTGTTTTCTTACTGTTTCAGGCACTTTAAACTCATAAAAAATGATRGGTGATATGCATTCATTTAAGAAGTTTCTTATAAATTTGGTCAACTAGCACAAATGAGTTTCAAACAAACCTTTTAAAAAATCTTCCTGATGAGAATCCTGCCTCCAGTTGAACCYGCTGATTAATTTCATCCTTCACCGTCGTCTTCTTTCAGGATTTGCAGCTTTTCTTTGATTTTTCTCAACAGCAGCTTGAAGATGGAAATTTAGTTCTTTTTTAAGATTGCCTTTCCTCTGCCACTTTTCTCAGTCTGCCAGATTTTTATACTTTTTCCCCCCTTCCTAGAAATGAGTCACAGACARTTTGATCAAAATGGCCCTCCGCATTTCAGAGCAAATCCACCAAACGGCCCGCTAAGATAATTTTTCACTTGTGTACGCAGCGTGATTGGGCCCAAAGATGGGAGGCCCACTGCTCAGCAGAGCGCTTCCCCTCTGTTTCATATTAAATCTGATCACTGGGCCGCTCTGCAGCTCGTCTGTTGACTTTGCAGTAGCTTTTTTTTTTTGGCAGTGCCCTTCGTTTCTAAACGTGAACTGTTTCACAGCTGACCCACCTGGTCAAATAAAAGTTTTAAGGATTTATTCTGACGTTCGTGCTGTGTACACTTAAATGTGAGTATTTTTCATCATGTGGGCCTAGTAAACTTAATCCCTGTCAACAAGGCCCTCCTGTCCCTCCACGTGTTCAAATATCTTTCAAGGGCTGTTCATCTGAAGTTTTTTGGATCTGAACTCCAGACAAGTGGTCTTTGTTTGGAAGAGTAAAACTTWTCAGGAAATTATTTGTTTAAAACTATTCTTTTTACTCCGGCGTTTGGAAATAAATGGAAAGTGCTTAAAGATGAAAGACAAAGAGACATTTTTCAACAGGGTCACAATTTTGGAAGAATTAAAACCATCCATCCATCCATCCATCCATCCATCCATCCATCCATCCTTTATCTTTAGCTTCTCCTTTAGCACAGAAGCAGTGAGTATAAATAAAATTACCTGCTATCATTCAGTACTTTACAGAACTACCTTTAACATCAAAAACTTGAAGCAATCATCTTCTTTAAGACACCAAAAACATCACAAAAAGCAATTTCTAAACCACTTTTCTTGAGATTTGATTTCAATTTAGGCAGCCTATCCCCCCTTCACATGTCAGGTTTAGGCCTGGACTTTGACTGAGCCACTGCTACATGCCAATTCTTGTCTATTTTAGCCTTTTTATTGCCTGCCGGCCAAAAGAGGTCAATAACGGTTTTTGCGTATGTCTGTGAGTGCTTGTGTTCTGTCAGTTTTTTTAACACAATATCTCATGAATCACTACACGGCAAACAATAAAAGATTTAAAAATTTATATTTGTAGATATCCAAATGCATCAGTGTCACTTGGACAGGATCAACAACTGATTAACTTTTTTTGGAGTCATTCAAATTAAAGATGGCTACCATATGGTCAGTTTAACAGATATTGACTTAAATGTTGGAGAGTGATCCCAAACATCTACTCTGAGACCTAACAAATTGAACATCACTGTATTTTTATGGTTTGACTAAAAGGACTATATTTCTGCCTGGCTTTGGATCATTGTCCTGCACTAAACCCAAATCAGGTCAATATTTATGTCTGAAAAAGCCTAAATCATCAACCCTCCACCACCATGTTGGACAGATGTGTTTGTGCTGATTTCTTCAGTTTGGTTTTGGCTACATTTATCCTACATTAGAGCCCATAGTTTCTGCATTGGTCCTGCCTGAAGCACATTATTTCAGATGCTTTGCAGTTTGTTTAGATGCAACTTCTGAAACCAAATCTGCGCCTTTAAAGTCCATTCAGAGCACTTCCTCCTGACAGCCTTGTCAAACAAGCCGTACTTGTTTAGTTGTTCTCTGATTTTACTGTTTTACATTCACCGTGCTAGCCAAAACCCACAGAATCAGAGAAGGAGCTCTTTTGGTTTCCAGTTTTTTTTTCCTTAGCAAAGTTTTATGACAATGGCTGAACTTCCTCCTCTCTTCTGAAAAATCACGGCAACAATCTCGAATGGTTTCCACTTGAGAATCATTTCTCCTGGTGTTAGAACTCTTTTCACAATGACAGGCAGCAGCAAACGGTTCTCTCCCATCGCAGCCAATGTCTTCACTTTTCAGCATTAACACTTCMAAGGTTCTTAAGCAGCAAACTCAGAAAAAGTTTTGCTTTTATAAAGGTTCTCGGCTGTTGATGATCCTTTCATCATGTGCTCTGGATTAGCAGCACCTGGCAGATCCTCAACATCCATCACTGAGAGATCACRTCAGATTTTTGTTTAAAGAATGCTCATTTTGTGTTTGCCTTGTTTTAAAATCAGCAATCCCTGATATGTAAATCCTTAGAATTAAAAGAAGCTGCACTAGTATACTATAGAAAAAGATGAAATTCAATCCTCCCTGACCTCAGGCCACAGGGCAGYGCTGCATGAAAAACAGACATGAATGTTGGAAAAGAAAAACAAAAAACATGAAGACTGGAACACATCAAAAATGTAATTCAGGGAATGCAGAAGTGCACAAACATGAGCTAAAGCTCTTTTTTTGTAAAAAAAATTCATCCTGCCGCCTTCTCTGGATCTGAGCTCATCTGAAATGGATTTATGGTTGCATCAGTGCGCACGGCTCGAGTCATTTGCACATCTATGAAGGGCCCCATTAATATTGAATGATAAATATAGGCTGAATTGGCCCCTCTTGCAATCAGGACCTGTCAGCCGCTGAAAAAACATTCACCCAGTTATGTAACAAACAAATATGACAAAGGAGCCCAGAGCCTGTTGAGTGGGTGAAACCTTATATAACCTTAAGTATGAAAACATTTGGACAAATAAAGCAAACCAAAAAAATATATGTATTGAAAAAAATCAAGACCTAGTGTTATTTGAAAAGATGCATATTGCCCACCATTTTTCATGCAAGAGATTTAGGCTAAAATCGTTTAAACTGTTTCATTGCATAATATCATGAAAGACATTAGTGCTCAGAGTATGTGTTGAGATAACTCTCAGCTGCTACCACACCAACTCTTAAATCAATATCTGTAAAACTGATGGAGTTTTAGCATTTTTGTGTTGGTTTTTGTTGGCTAGCTGTGGCAGCCATCTTGAACAGTGCTGGCATCATAAGGTAATGAGTTGTAGATGTACACCCAGCAGTGGCGTCACTAGGCCTATTTTAGGGGGGCTGGAGCCCCCCTAGAATATTTAAAGCCCCCCTAAATTGTTTTGGTGTAAAAAATATGTATTTTATTTTTTACAAAAATTCAATATGATGTGGTCAGAATAAATAACCATTTGATATTTCATTACTTACTAAAATATATGATCATAAATCTGTCAGTTTCCCTTTAAATTATAGTGTAAGAGATCCTCTTTGGTGCGTCGTTATCCAATCCATTCCACTTGTTTATTGAGTACTCCCCCACCACATGAAATCCAGTTGCACCCCTTATATATATGTATATATACAG
>NW_013952663.1:452210-455986 GCF_001266775.1 Austrofundulus limnaeus
GTGTGTGTGTGTGTGTGTGTGTGTGTGTGTGTGTGTGTGTGTGTGTGCTGCTTTCTGCTATGACTCAGATGAAAAAGGTAGAGGTGTTCTGGACATTAACACCTGCAGGACGTGCAACCAGCCCCCTCCTCTGCCCCCACCCCCTTGAGGTGTTGGCAGCTTCTTCTTGTGTCTGAGCTTTCAGCAGCCATCCATCTTCCCCGTGGCAGCCTTTTGTTTTGTGCTCTGTAAAGATGTACTCCATGGCTTTTTGTGTGTGTGTGTGGTGTGTGTGTGTGTGTGTGTGTGTGTGTGGTGAAATGGAAGGAGTGTGGTTCTCTCCTTCCCACTTTCATGTGAAATAAACACCCCATGTTCTGAAATATTATCCACGCATGGAGAGCGGCTGCGTTAGCGGGGATTTAAAAAAGGAGGGAGACAACTATCAAACTGCTCTAAGATGTAGTCAGGGTTCAAGTGGGAAAAGAGAGGATTGTGTTTGTGTGTGAAAAGGAAAAGAATGGTTTAAACCAAAGGACGAGGTCCGCCCAAAGACATTTTTTTCTCCAACAAAGGTCTAGAATATTTAGATATAAATTCTATTTTAGTGACAACCATGCTAGATCTTTTCACTCACTGTTGTTTTCAAGTTTTCATCCAAGCTAAGCTAACGGCTAACTGAACGAGTCTGTAAAACTTTTAGCATTGTACACTGAAAAAAAAAATCTATTTATTTTGCTCTCATTTTGAAACTAATAGCAACATCAGAATGTGACTGTTAAACTTATTAGCCTGGAAATTTTCCTTCTCTAAATTTTGTAGGGCTCAAATTTGTGTTCTGCATATTTGCATTTACCATTACCACCCTCACTGAAAAAAAATAACTTGTAAGATTTACTTGAAAAAATCCTCATAACAATTTGCACCAACATTTGTTAAGTGAATTTGAATGCTACAAATTCATGTAATATTTACTCATTATTATCTAGTAAAAGTTATTAAGAGTATAATTAAAAATTTGTGAAAAAATCAGGTAAATTGTACTTAATTTGCTCAATTAAATCCTGTAACATACATATACTTGATCAAATTAAGTAAAATTTACCAGATTTATCCACAAATCTTTAACTATATTCTTAATAACCTTTACTAGATAATAATGAGTAAATATTACATAAATTTGTAGCATTTACATTTACTTAACAAACAGTGCAAATTGTTATGAGGATTTTTTCAAGTAAATCTTACAAGTTCTTTATAACAGTGCACATGCATCAAGCACAATAATGTAGCATGACACCTCATAGCTACAGAGGGAGGTGTAGCTCATGTTGTAGATCAAGACTTCACCACCAGGTGGTGGTTTTGAAGAACCTTTATTGGATTTTTCTTCATGAACAACACAGACATGGTGAAACTTACAGGTCTTATTATTAATGACTAGGCCTACCACTCTCACTTATGGTTATTTCTGCTGAACGGTTTAACACAAGTTAACAAATAATGAACACACAAATTAGAGTAACACAACAGACTAATTGCTGAAAGAACAATTTTAATCAATTTCCTAAAATGATTTAACAACAACAAACAAGAATCCTACCCACAATCCTCCACTGCAGTCACATGACAAACAGCCAAACACAGCAGAATGCTACAATATGCATTCCCTGTTCCYTGACAACTAAATATCACCTACATTATGCCATCAAACTGTTGCACACCAGCAAATGTATTCAAGCAAAAGAAACCAGACAACTTATGTTTTATTTGACCATGTCTTGTCCTCTCCTTGAAAAGTGAAGCAAGGGAATGAGGAGCAGCAGCCTTTGTGTGTGCATGCACCCTCAGTTTTAGCCCAGAAGAGTAGAAGTTACTTAATATATTCATGTTTATGTGCTGTCCAGAAAAAACACTTATATATATATATATTACTGGTAAAATAATATCAGCATTTACTTTTTTGCACAATATTATTGATATATAATATAATGCGTATGTTTATTTAGTAAATTATAGTAGTTTAGAGATTTTGATATTTTTTTGTAAAATTTAAAAGAATAAATAAATAAATGTTACTACACCCAAAAGTTTGTTTTTTCAGTGCAGAGACATGCAGTCCTGTTCAGGTCAGGTTGCTGGGACCGATTTGATGTTGTCTTGTTCTGTCTCAGCTGGTCTTGAATTATGTGGAAAAAGAAGGGAAGTATCTCAAAATCATCAATTGTTGCATTGCAAAAGCAAATGACATCACAAAATTTGTTTGTTATTGATATGAAGATCCCCATCAACATCAACACGATACTCTGCTCAAAGCAAATACAACCGGTGAAAAAAATGCCAACAGCCTRGCTCCAAGGAGTTCCCAGTGTCAGTGAGTTCTGGGTTTGCCCTGGGGTCTTTTCCCAGTTGGACATACCTGGAAAACCTCTAAAGGGAGGCATCCTGATCAGATAAAGCACCCCAGATTGTGCTCCTCAGCCCTGAGCCTGGACACCCTATGAAGGAAGGTCATTTCTCCTGCTTAGATCCAGGATCCAAACCTCACGAGAGTAGCTGAGGGTTGGAGCTTTACCTTTCGAATTTCTTCACCACGACTGACTGGAGAGACCACCTCATAACTTAGGAGGAGGTCGTGATACATCAATAAAGGCTGGACTACCAGGATCTCAAGGAGCAGTCATGGAGAGGAGAATGTTTGGTTTGAGAACACGAGGGTCTCGTCTGCGCTGTGTGTGGATGATGTGGTCCTGTTGGTGTCTTCATGCCATGACCTACACCTGAGTGTGGGGTAAGAGTCAGCTCCTCCAGGTCTGAGGTCATGGTTTTCAACCGGAAATAGTTGGAATGCTCCCTTCTGGGTGGTGGTGGTGGTGTGGGGGTGGGGTGCCTTTGCCTCAGGTGGAGGAGCTCAAGTAACTAGGTGTCTTGTTCAGGACTGTTTCATAAGCCTGAAAAACAAAAAGCACGTATTTGGCTATCCGTTATCACCTCCAGGATGAAGCCTCCGGCCTCTTTCGCCACCCTCCGTGAACACTAAAGTTCACGAGGAGGCTAAAGTCCGAAGTTTCAGATGGGTCCTGATGAGTGTGATGGATGGTCTGTGTGGCGAGTTGAGATTGATGAGTTTACTCTTCGGTGTTGGGCTTCACCTTTAAAAAAAAAAGGAGGGCCTCACCTTTTCTGTCCTAACTCCTCCACATAGCTGAGCCCTGCAGGAATAAATCTTCACCATCCACTGTGGGGGAAAAAAAGAGAAGCGTGTCCACCAAAACCCACATCCTCTCTGAGAAACAACCTTTTCATGCTGACCACCGGGGTTTTTAAGAGGTTTCAGTCAAATGTTTGTTGGACTCAGGAAAAAACCTCCTAAAGGGTCATCAAAAGCTTGTTTTGGTTGTTTTCACAATACATTCCTCTGTGTCATTTGTTTTCAGTGTTTTTTTGTGATTACAGGAAAGTTCAGATTTTTTTGTCTGTGTGTTGTGGTCATAGCTGTTTGTCTTAACTAGATGTCTCCCTTTTTTCCTGTCTAATTATAACCCTGAATGAGCTGTGTKCAGAAAAGTTTACAGAGAAGGCCCAACTTTCAGCTAAACGCTCACCATGTGGGCAGTGCTGTGCTGATGAAATATTTTGCATTTTAATGAAAAGTTGTATAAATGCCTGTCCCCCCACACTGCACAAAAAGATTAAAGCTCCATCCTCCTCCCTGTATTTCCTCCTGTGGTCCCCCGGCCTCACACACACACACACACACACACACACACACACACACACACACACACACACACACA
>NW_013952663.1:456012-468241 GCF_001266775.1 Austrofundulus limnaeus
CACACACACACACACACACACACACACACACACACACACACACAAATCTACAGCCAGCCAGCTTCAGAACGACAGTCCAAACAAACTGTTGTTTATACTGTAAAAACATGGGTGCTCACGTTTAGCGCTGACCCCGTGAACACGCTCACGATGTGGAAACAGTGAGGGCCCGTTTATGTTTCTGTGTGTGTGCGTGATGTCTGGGTGACTGTTACCCACTTCTTGAAATCTGAGAAAAGCAGCATATGGTTATGATTTAACAGCATCTGGACACAATACAGCAAGGTTTACAGAACTGTGTGAGGGAGTGCAGCACTAAAWGTAATCAGATTACAGAAGTAACTCGCAGGAGGAAGGAATGCATGTCGCCCACTGCTTCACGTGCTCACATTTCAAACAAAGCTCTTGCATGATCTGTTAGCCCTTGGAGTCTGTGTTGGGGATCAGTCTCAGCAACCACCACACCAGATTTCACCTCAGTATCTGCAAAACTGACTCTGTTTGAGGCATTTATGTGTTACACAAAGCCAGTTAGCTGAGGCAGCCATCTTGAATCAAGTAGACTCCAAAAAGTAATCGTTTGTAGACATACATACAGAAATTACTTTCTGAGAGTTTTGTTCAAATCTGTCCAGTGGTTCATGGGATATWTTGCTAATAGACAAACAAGGTTGAGTTCAACAGTTGATGCAATAGTTTTTAAGCAAAAATACCACTCAATGTGTAGAACTCAAATGTTGGAGATAATKTTCAACTATGTCACCAAAAATTTTGCTTAATTTATCTGAAATTGGCTGCATTATGGCCATTTTGTGCTTGCTGATATTAATAAGCTGTGGGGACCATCTTGAAAGGGGATTGACTCCAAAAGTTAATCTATTGTAGATGTACATCAAATGATTAATCTCTGAGGGTTTTATTAAAATCTGTCCACTGGTTCGTGAGTTATTTTGCCAACAGACAGAAGATAGATTGCGCTCCAAAAGAGGAGAATTAGCACAAAGATGTAAAATTAGTTTTCCTGTGTTRTGAGCGCCCTCTAGCGGTCATCAGGTAGCTTCTGTTTATTCTGTGAGAAAACCACTGGTTGTTGCCCTTCACGTTTACGGACTCAGGTATTTCATTAAAACATAATCTGCTCACATCAGATGCAGGACGGAGTGTTCAGGATGGTTTTTTTTAAACACAATCAGCAGATTCTGACCCCAAAAGTTATCAGTTTGAGAAATCCTCTGTCTTTAAGCTGCAGCACGTTTCCAGCCTTATGCAAAGCCCCCTGAAAGCCTCGCTGTTCGGTTTGTCTCCGGCTCAGTGAGCTGCGCTCCAGTCTGGGAGGACAGAGGAGCAGAGTCCTCATCTGTAGTCAGGTCAAACTCATATCTTCACACGCACTTAATTTTATATTCGGGCATTTTAAGATCGGAGCGTTCAATACTATTATGATGCCTGGTATTTTCTACAATGTCGCACAAACGACTGCAGCTTTTTTGATTGGTCTCCCATGTTGATGCTCGGTAACTTTAAATCAGTTTCATAACGCTTCAGCAGCGCAGATCTGCCGCCACCTAGTGGTAGTGAGCGAGTATGACACGTAAACCAGAGAATTTACTTTTTTTTTTTGTTTAAATGTAGTGAGAATGCTACTGAATATCTACTGAAATGTACTGGAGAAGAGGAAACTGGCTAAAGCTAAAAGAAGCAGAACACTAGCTAAAAGTCAAAGGTAGGTAAAAAAAAAAAACTTACAGCAGCAAAATCCAGCAAATAAAAAAGAACACAAAAGTTAATCAAAAAAAAAAAAAACAGCAAAAACTTATTAAGGTGTAATCACATCCAAATTATTATAAAAATAATAAACATAAGTTCAATAAAATTGTTTTATTTTTTCTTGCATGCCTTTAAAAAGGCAAAGGTTTTCAGTGTTAGCATTGATTTATGCAGCTTGACTATCTGAACCTCCTTTGACACATTTGTTTGGTTTTGTTTCTGATACATGGATTAAGTCGTTTCATTTCTCTCCTGAAAAAAGATCCTCCTGTTTGGCAGCCTTGCTTCTTCAACTGACTTGGACCTTTTCATGAACAAATTCTAAAAATGTGTTTGTAATAATATGGTAGTGTAATGTTATGAAAAGGGGGTCACAGTGGAGGAAAAGATCAATAAAACACTGAATCTTGATATTTTAGGCGGTTTGCTCTTTTTGTAAGGTCCACAAGTGTTTTTTTCCTGATGCCTGGTGATTCTAACTTTAATGCTTTCTTAAACTCAAAAACACATTACAGAAAAGACTGGTTCACCCCAAGGATCTAGTCCGCTGACACAACCAGAGTAATATTGTGTATGCTGTTAAGTGCCAGGAGGACTGTGATCAGCTATACATCAAGGAAACTGTGGTATATTTACGTCCTATCCCTTTAAGAAACGTGGACGAGCATCAGACCGTGAACGTGTCCAGCTGGAACGCGCATGGGGGCGGACACGAGCTCTTTGTTTAGTTTCTCCGTAACATCACGTTAAGGACCTATTTCTTGTCTCTCGCTGAATAAACATGTGTACAAGCTGAAGAAGTCGCCTTTTTTCATTTCTTTATCAGTCTAAGAGTTTTTTAACCGTCAACAAGTCAACAGCAGGACGTTCACTGGTTTTCCCATCGAATCAGCCGGATTCGGCCAACATCTGACGGAGGCGAGACGACGGTCCACTCGCTGAAGGGCCCAGGAGAAACCGGACAAAGAAACCACAAAACAAAGCAGCCACTGTTCAAAAAGATGGCGCAACACAGAAGAGCAACGTCATCAGGCCAGGACTCGGCAATTTACACTCATCTACAGGCCAGGGGTCATTCTCTCAGGGMTGAAGATGTTCTCAGCCTCGATAGAGAGGAATGTAGGTTTGTGAGAGAAGTAAAGGAAGCCATTTTTGTGATAAACAGTGGTGGAGGCCCTAATCATTGCTCGTTAAGCTGAGAGTCCTCTTTTGCATGCGAACAACCGTGTTGATTGTCATCGTTAAACCTGTTTGTCCATCTTGTGGAGGCACTTCTTATAAGAGTGAGTTTATCTGTARCTCCTCAGACTGAGTAAGTCTTTTGGAGAAGATACAAACATTTTTCAACAAAGAGGAACTTAACCAACACTCACATTTTTTTATACCTGGATTATTGAGATGCATCAGGACACACTGATGTTTAAACTGAAAGCAGCTTAAAACTCATCCAAGTAAATGACGTTTCTTACAGATTGAAAGAATCCAGCAATTTCGGGACCTTGGACAGTTCCTTCAGTCCTTCACACTGTTCAAGGTCCTGAAACATTCCAGCACTTTCAGGACCTTGGACAGTTCCTCCAGCCCTTCACACTGTCCAAGGATCTGAAACATTCCAGCATTTTCAGGACCATGGACAGTTCCTTCCGTCCATCACACTGGGTGTGTCCAAAACGGCAGTCCGGGTCCTCCGAAGGACCCAGCCTACCCCGTTGAGGTGGGCCAGGTCCTTAGTAGACCGGGAAGACCAGAAGAAAGTCGCTGTGAATTTGGACGGTCTAGCCTTCAGCTTTCATTCCTGCTCTTACCCGGCCTAAGTGTGGTCACCTAGCAACCATGTTCGCACTTCAAGAACTAACAATGGAGGTCGAAGCTAGTTTTTTCTTCATGATGGGGAGGCTGGCTTGGAGGCTGTCAGCGGTGCTCGCTGGTGGGACCAACTGTCTGCTGAGGTGTCTTCCCTGGAGGAGGTACCAGCAGACTACGACTACGACTACTGCTAAAAAGCAAGTGATTTATCAAAATATCTTTATTTTTAAAATGCACTGTTCTTTTGTACTATAATATGAATGGAAACCTATTAATATTATCTCGTTTGCATATTTTGTTATATGTCTTAGTGATGTGGCAGCCGTCGATTGAGCCAGCCCTGCAAACCCTGTTGTTGGATGATTCAGTGGACAGAGAGAGGGAGCGTCCCTAAAACACTCTGCAGACCACCCGTAATGTTCCACTTGCTGACCAGAGAAGACCAGTCCCGGGTCTCAGTTGTGGCACTCCAGCCGGTTCCTTCAGAACATCCAGCAACACTGCCAGAGACTTCCTGCCTTTTTTTTACATTAAATGGTAAAGGAAGGGGACACTCAGGTTAATCCTGCCTTAACTGTAAATAGTTGTACAATGTTTCTTTTTTTATTTCTGTAAATAGTTTTTTTTTCTTTATATTCTTGTTCACGTTCATACGTTTAAAAAATTGCTAAGTTAATAAATTGAGTTATATTCATTTACTGTTTTTTATTTCATTTATTTGGAACAAAATAACTACATAAAACAATAGAACAATAACTGCATAAAACAATAATAGAACAATAATTGAACACAACAATAACAGAATTAAAAAAATATTACTTTGAAACAAGTCTTTCAAGTACTGAAAACAGTCTGTCCATTCTCTCCCTGCTCTACTGTGCTCTTCTCTCTGCTGCCTCATGTCCTCTCTCTCTGCTGTCTCATGTCCTCTCTGCTGCCTCATGTCCTCTCTCTGCTGTCTCATGTCCTCTCTGATCAGGTCCATCAGCTCATCGTCCCTGTCCCTTCACCTCTTTCTACCTGTTGGTGGCTGACTTCCTCCCTGACTTTCTTCCTCGTCCATCTCCTTTTGGTCACCCACTGCTGCACTTGGCCCTGGAGTGTCCTCAGGGATGGAGGAAATTAGGACAGGAGGCATAATGGAAGGCCTCTGTCCTAACACCTCACCCATCCAGGTCAAACCAGGGCCAAGTAGTAGGGATGTGGATAAATTTTTAATCCTACACCAATATTAAATCTGACAGCGGATTCCAAAAGAACATTTCAAACCACAAAAAATAACACCAAAATCATGTGATTATCTGAAGTATGAGGGAAGTTATTGATGTTTGTTTTGGTGAAATCAGCTCATGTTTTCTTGCAGAACCAATGGGGCCTGTGTGACCATTTCACCTTGCTGTTTTCTAATTTTTCCCATAACTTMCTCAGTGTTCAAGATTTCGCCAYGAAATTTTAGGAAAAGATTCCCATTCTGGTTTTGTAGGAAGCATCTTGTATCCTAAAAACTAATAAAACTTAAGAATAGCCAATTCAAAAATAGCAGAAAAGGCATAAAATTATATTACAAGGCAAACTGTAGCATCAAATCAAATTAATGTGACTTAGAAAGTAAGGAAATTAAAACAATTTAAAAACCATGTGGACATCTGCTTTGTAAACAAAGCTCCTCAACCAATGACAGCGTGTTAAATGTGTCAAGTGACGAAGACGAGCGTCAAAACACTTTGCAACAAGCGCTGTTCCGGATTTTAAAAAAACATACTTCAACGTTTCAAATCATTATCAAATTTGGAAAAAGGGCAGATAAAATAATGTTCTTCATGGCAGCTTATCTCTTTAAGGGGTCACTAGAAAAACTCGGGTGATTTACTTTGATCCTCTTTTCAAAAATTGTCTCTTCAAAACGCATCAACAAAAATTAAAAACTCAAAGACAAGGCTGTAGCTAACTACCTGACGGCAGCCCGATTTGTTGAAATCCGTAGAAATAATGAAGCAGGAGGAAATTACAAGCAAACGCACAGAGCAGCCTTGCAAAATATGGCCACAGCTGTTTGGGAAGAAAATGGCAGCAGCTGCTGACGAAATGTCAACATCCCTACAAGTAGCAGCAGTGGGCTTCCCACTGACTCCCTCTCCTGAACCTGGATACTTGCAATCCTAAACACAGAGGAAATCAGAAATCCCAGTTGACAATAAAAGAAACAAACATATTTTAAAAATGAACATTTATTAACATGTGCAGTTAAAAAATGTAATTCTTCACTTCTCATATACATGCTTTATACTTTCTTTTCAAGTTGTCCCACTTCTTTTTGGCCTGCAGTGGGGTGACTTTATCCTGCAGGCCCATCTTCTCCAGAATTGTCCTTATAACATACACAAAAATAAGTGAAGAGGAAACATGTAAGCTRTCAATCCCTTCTTGTAAAAATAATTTTCATAGCAGAACACAAAAGGAAAGCCAGTGGAATTCCATTGAAAGTATACTCCATTTAAGATCACAGGTTATAAGTATTTTAATAACTATTATAAGTTTATTCTTGTACCTCCATCCCACAGCRGCCGAATTCTTAAACCCTGTGAAGAGGTGTTCATTTTTTCCCCTCAGCTTTATAAAAGCTTCTGTCTGCTCCTTGGACCCTAAAAAATAGCAAATAAAAAGGTCTCAAATTAAAAACTAGCTTAGTTAGCGGGAATACACGAAACACTAAAGGACCCGCCATACGAGCTCATTCACGATATTTCTGAGATAAATATTATTTTAAAACATACTGTATATGCAAAGGACTAAAGCTTAAAATTTTTTATTTTTTACAGGCAGATTTTAATATACTTACATTTAAAACTGTACTCCATCACTTCGACTCTCGGTTCATCCGCCATTACAAGAAAAAAAGAATCTCCGGTCGGGCCGCAATGCATTATGGGATATGCTGGGCCGGGAAGGATCCATCAGACCTGTCCTTCAAATYGGGAAAAAGGAAGGATGTATTTGTTGGCCGCATCGTTTTGGACGGCCTTCGTCGCGGCCCTGTGACGTATGCGGCTGACGAATTCGGCCTTCGGAGGACCCGGCCTGCCGTTTTGGACACAGCCACTGTCCAAGGTCCTGAAACATTCCAGCACTTTCAGGACCTTGGACAGTTCCTTCAGCCCTTCACACAGTGATTCCCAACCAGGAGTATGCAAGCATATTACAGGAGGTACGAGGAAAAATTTCCCAGGTGTGTAAAAATAAATAAAAATAGGACTGAGATATGTAGGGCCCTATGATTTCCACAATGCGGAAATTGCAGACAGAATCACARAATTAACACAAAATGGAATCCAGTATAAAATCTGGAAATTCACGAAATTTGCTTATTTGGGTGAGTTTCTGATGTATTTTGGACGCAGCTGTTTTCTACACCTGGTTTATTTATTTAATTGCCTATTCACKTTCAAGGCAATATCTTTATCCTTATGTTTAATTTGAGCTGAAAAAAATTAAATGCCTGAGAATTAAATGTTCTAGGGGATTAAATAAATAATTTTAATTAAATAATCAGTTGTAGTAAATTATAGTTTTGGAGAATCATCATTTCATTTGACTGAGGGGGAACTGGTGATATGACAAAAGGGCTCAGGGGATACACAAGTCTAAAAAGGTTGGGAACCACTGGGTTAGGGTATGACAATTAAAAATGAAAAGGAAAGTCCTTATGAAGAGAGTCACGTATTATATCTGTGTGTGTTTGTGCCAGAACAGCATTAGTGGAACTTTTAATCCAAAATGTGTTTTCCAAAAGTTTCCTGAGTGACATCATCACTGCCAGCAGCCAGGCTTTTCTGCAAGGGGTTTGCCAAGTCTTTTCAGGGGGTCCACATGCAAATAAAATAAACTAGCTTCTCGACCCTGGTACCCAAGGAACATATTGTACCTTCTTGACAATTTTCATAACCCACATGCATTTCTATTTATCTGGATATCATACTCTCTCTCTTTCTCCTACACACACAAACACAAATGTTATGGTGGTCGTCATCAAGACCCGAACCCCCTGTATCACATCAACAAAATGACTCACAGATTAGAACTAAAGGGAAGCTGGAGAGTGTGTCTGCAGAGAGGGATGCCAGAGTTTCCCCGTGACACAGATGGTTTACGTCTTTAACCCTCCCTGCTCGACACTTAYAACAGTTACAGTAACGATTAAAATGTTCTTTTAGAGAAAAGAAAGAATTTGCCAGTGAAGCTGAGGACAGATCCTGAACAGGCACGACCGCCTTCTCCCTCCCAAACAGCACACCACCCACTCATCCCTGTACAATATGTTCAAGCTGGAAGAAAACTTCTTTGATCCCTTCATGTTTTTTTTCCCTTCTACACRCCTCATATATATATTGTTATACTGACTGAATCTATCTTTGCACGGTTATGCAAGAAAAGGACTAAAAACAAACCATCCATTTCAACCGCTTCTGAAGGTTACACAAGATGGAAACCAGGACAGCTCAAAATCAAAATATGTCAGATTATTTCCCCCTTTRTCTTCTCTCAGATTAATCCCACAACTTAGAGCAGACGGAGGCCTAGGTGTATTCACCTTGACCCTGGAAACACTAGGTGCTGTAATTTCCAGAGGCGGGGGCGGCAGATCAAGGCTGGTTTCCAGCAGCTGCCTGTGAGACTACGGCCAATTGAAAGAGTGATTATAGCAGCTTAATCCCAGATGATCTCTGCCTCGAAAAGACACTGCAGCAAAGGCAGCGAGGGCCGTGACAGCTGGAAGATGAAGGAGCCGAGACGGTTTAACAGATGAGCGAGTGGGGCCATCAAACCCTTAACGAGGCTGACATCTGTGTGCCGATGCACTTTTACCAATTTATGAAGTCATTGATAGTTTTTAATCATCCTGATGCAGCCATTAAAGCCATCTGAGGGGAGGTTTACATGGAAAGATGTTTCCGGGATAACGTCTCGCTGCAGCTTCAGTGATGGAGGAGATCTGAAACATTAGCGTGCACGTATTTTCCTCAACACAGCAGCTTTAAAGAAGGGATTGAGCAAGAGAGCATCAGATTTCTCTGAATGTGCTGTCGAGGAGTAATCCTCTTCATCAGCATCCTGCTTTAAACCCCAGCAGYCTGTTTTTCCCTGGCCTTGGTGTTTTCGTATTTTCTTCAACCAAACTTCTTTTTTTTTTTCCTGCACAGAAAAGTCCTTTTGCCTCCAAACAGGACATTTTGGGAATTTTGCACATTTTGCGTTCTTAGTTTGTAAAAAACCAAACCAAAACAAAACAAAAAAGAAGGCATTAGGGTTTAAGTTGCACATTAAAGGTATTTTAAAGTGAAGTTCGATGGAAAGAACAGTCAATATCTTACCTGCTGTAGATAGCTTGTGAACAACCTCAGTTTGGAGAAACTAACAGTAATTCTGACTGGACTGATGAGCTAATGGTTAGTTTAAACAAGTAAAAAAGACCAAAGAGGRTTGCAGTGTTATAACAATTCCAATATTCTTTAACTTTGAAAACAACTTAGCACAAAAAGATGCTTTTTGGCAATAAATCTTAAAGCAGGCACCTGATTGRCAGCACCTAAAGTAAATTTTGATCTTTGTTCTTTTTTTGTGGAGTTGGCCTAAGTTGTGTCTTCAAATTATTGAGAAATTTATGCAATAAGCCCTTTTTATGCAATGCAAGATCATTCAAAGGCTTATCTACAGCAGGTAAGATACTAAATGTTCATAACTTTTCCCCTTTAGYCCAGCCTGTAGTCCCAGTGAGCTGRTAGGCAGCAGGAGAGTGGATCCCAGCGCAGCAGTGATGGTGTATGGGAAAACACAAACAAAAAGAAGAAAAATCAGCARCACTTTGCATCTGCAGAAAAAAGGTCAGAGAGCTTTAGGCTCTCAAAGCCTCCAGTGATTATACAGTCCAGCCACAGACGTCCACATACTTCTGCACGCTCTCTTAATCTGAACAAATGTAAGCTCACAAATCCCCTCACTGTCCCTCCTTTGAGAGATAAAGAGAAAAAGATCCTGATTGCTTTTCCCCTGCGTTATTTTCTTTTACGCTCAGTGCGGCATCTCATATCAGCAGGAGCCATCGTTTGTGACTGCTGACACATCAGGACCGGCTTTGTTTTATTTTCGTTATAAAAGAAACATCATCCCYGTTTGATATTTTACAAGAGCTGCAAACTCTTTGGTGTCTGACGAGCCGGATGCTTCAAACCTTCAAGAATCTTATTAAAATAGCTCTGCCTTGTTTTTATTTTAAACTCTGAGGCAGCTTCTGTCTAAAGCAGATGTGGGAAAAGTGAGCAGAGTTTTAGTCCGGCTGCACCTGGATTCTCCACAGCGATGTTTGCCAGCCGTGGAGCCAGCGGTGGAGGGAAAGGTGGGGGGAAATACTCAGTGGAGGACCTTTATGGCATTAGCAAGAAGCCCAAGGCGTCCACCTCCTCCGGGAGCATCGCGGCCAAGTCTGGGACCCGGAGCGGTAAGACCCCGGAGCCGAGGAGCGAGTCGGAGGCCTTCGCTTCCCAGATCCTGGAGGCRGCGCACAGGCTGGTGGAGCGCCGGCGCCTGGAGCTATACCTGAGGGAGTACGGCCTGTCCCTGGCTGAGTGTGAGGCCGGCCGCTCAGCCATGACCTACAGGTGAGATCGACACCAAACCACAACACTGTGGAGGATTTACTGTAGGTGCCACACTTTTGTCATCAAAAGGTCAAAGGCCAGATGTGTTTTTGCCAACATCTGTGTGTCAAGTCTGTTAGCAAAATATCTCATGAACTTCTGGACAAATTTTGATGAAACTCTCAAAAGATTATCAGTAGGGATTCATTTCCAGTTGATTAATGTTTGGAGCCAATCCAATACAACATGGATGCCATAGCTAACTACAAAGAAAGCACAAAAATCTCAACAATTCAGTCAATTTTACAGATATTTTGCTAAAGTTTAGTGTGGTAGTARCTGTTGATTGTTCMCAACTAAAATTCTCACTTTTTTATATTGCAAGTAAGTTTTTGCTTAAAAGCTCTGCATTACCTGTTAGAGTCTTGCCTGCGTTGTCTGTTAGCAAAATATCTCATGAAACACTGAACTAATTTTGATGGAGCTCTCAGACAGTTATCATTGGGTCTATGTCTACAGCTGTTTAATTTTTGGAGTCAATCCAATCAACATGGCTGCCACAGTGAATTCAACATAGAAAAGACAAAAATCCCAATAATTCAGTAAGTTTTACAGATATTTTGCTAAAATTTAGTATGATAGTAGCTGAGGTCCATTCCTAAATAATGTTCTCACTTTTATGCATTGCTTTTGCCTAAAATGTCAGCATTAACCGTTGGAGTCGCTCTTGTTTTGTCTGTTAGCAAAATATTTTATGAACCACAAAACAGATAAAAAAAATGTTACTGTTCAAATCTGCGAATGATTAACATTTGGAGACAACCTAATTACAGATGGCTGCCACAGCCAACTGAACTTAACGGCACAGAAATATGCTTAATTCAGGTCATTTTACAGGTATTGAGCTGAAATTTGGTGTGGTAGTAGCTGAGAGTTTTTACAACAGATGCTCTGAGATCAACTTTGACAAGTCGTAATATTAGACAAAGCCGCACATAAAATATTTTTTAGGGTTTGTCCAGGTTAGATTTAAAAACACGCAGAGACTGCAGGACAAATGTGATGCTCTCATGCATTTTTTTTCTAATATATTACCAATTCACATATTTTGTGGAGTGTTTCAGGAGGACAGCGACCAGAAGCAGCGAGTGTAAACATCATAAACGGATGATAAAAAGAACTATATTTGGAGTGTGTTGTGACCCAGAAAGAAATATGCGGTGTTTGATGAGATTTCAAGGAAGAGGGCCGCTGAGTTAATGTGGCTGAACTACAGAAGCAGCTGGTCGTTCAGGAGCACCGGTGGGACTTCCACATGAGTCATTGTCTCATTTCAACCTGCAGCAGACAGTCTGACAGGGTGCAGAGGTTCTGTTCATGTCACAGCGGTGGGCAGGGATTTTGTTGTTCTGCTGCATCATTTTTTTTTTCATTTAAGCATCCAGAGATTTTGTTACATGTTGGAATGAAAGCATTAAAAAGGACCTGGTTTACTGTTAAAGAACAACAGCATGCTACAAACCTATCCTACCCTTACTGCCTTTGTTTTGTTGGTTTTGCTGTTGAGATGTTAAGTACTAAATTGAAGGACTAGTGTACTACATTTTAGCTCAACATCTCTAAAACYGACTGAATTATTGGCATTGTCGTGTTTTCTGATTCAGCTGTCTGTAGCAGCCATTTTGGATCAGGCTGGTTTCAACCTAATCAGTTAGTTGTGCATCAGGGCTATTCAACTGGTGGGTCCTGGGCCACATCTGGCCCACAGGTGACTTCCGTCAAAAAAAAGTTAATTTTTTTTCTTTCACTTAGTCAATTAAATTATGTTTTAAATCTGTTGTTAATTTAAAATTTAGAATTTCATTCAACAAAACAAATTGTTTTTCTTCATTTTGCAGTGTTTACCCAGCGATGTCCCCAAAAACTCCCCCCTTCACAAATGTCCAGCCCCCAGGATGTTGCCTTTAAGCAGTGTTGTATAAGGTACCTCAAAGTGATACTTGAGTAAAAGTACAAGTATCTTA
>NW_013952663.1:469611-472075 GCF_001266775.1 Austrofundulus limnaeus
AAAAAAAAGAAAAAAGAAAACAAACCATCTGGTTGTTGACCTCTGTTTTGTAGCTATACACAGGATGTCTTGACGTCACCATGTAGCTGTTTCTGGAATGTAGCCCATGCACAACAAAGAAAACAACAAGGAAACTAAAAGAAATGTAGGAAAGAGATTCAACAAAGCAAAGGTTTGTGCTCATTTTGGTTTTTACCAAATGCCAGTGAAGACCGAAACTTGACATGAGCTCTGCAGACTGGAGTAGATCATGAGGATCCTTTACACACCAGTAGATTGAGGCAAAAATCATTATGAATCAAATCATTTTGATTCGAAAGTCAATTGACTTCTTGCACATTTCGATCATAACGCATGCACACATGTGGTTTTCACGCACGGGGATCATTTGCTGTACGAGTTGAGTGTTTACATTCCTTCCAACAATAGCAATGGGGAAAAGTGACTTTTGTAGTGTGTATAATTGTTCGAGGCAACGTGACTGMGTGAAAGAGAAAGGAGAAGCTTGCTCCTTTTACCAAATCCCTCTAAGAAAGTCGAGCAAATAAGCTGCTACAAGAAGAAAGCTGTGKCTCAATGCGCTTCGCTGTCACAACTTCACTCTGACGAAAACCAGTAACGTGCGTGATCATGAATAAATAATAAACACCAAGTCAGACTAAAGTTCAGCAAGTTTTGGTGTGAGATGTTCTATAGCATTGACACAAACGCTTGATTCTGACTCTTGAGTCAAGCATTTATGAAAACAAGACAACTAACTTTACCCTGATGGGCGTTCACAGAAGGCCTTGAAGGATTTCACCACTTTCAGTTAGCACAATGAACACTCCATARTTCTGTTGCTTCATGCTTTGTCTTTAGCATGTATGGCAACAGTAGCACAGACGCTATCGTCACCAAYGCCACAAACACCAACAATCTGAACATTGCCATCTTTCAAAAATGCGACAGCTCCCGCCGACTTAAACATCCTTGTTTTGGCGATGGTCTTCTTTGACTCTCAACAGTTGCTTCACAGTGACATCCTCTTGGAYCCATGGCACACCTTTCAGGGATTTTGTCCATTGGATGTCCAAAATTTTCCGGAACCACGCATCGACGTTACAGCTCGCCATCATCACCTCGCTCTTTCAAATTGCATTCCCCCCCGACTTCCGGTTTTTGCTGAAACGATAACTGTGGTGGCATTTCGCCATCCAATCAAAACGTTTGTTTCACGCGTGCTTTGTAATGTGCAAGAGGAGTATTTTGAACAGAATCGTGGCTCCCCAAAATTTTTGACTGAATCAAAAGGAATCGAATCGAATCATGATAGTAAAAGACCGAGCTCGTAGCCTGTTCACTGTGACACATGTAGCCAATCAGAAAGCCAGGTGACAGAAACATGGAGAGAAATCCAAAATACAGATGAATTGTCATGGCGCACCAGAGTTTTGTGAACATTGAAGATGTCTTTTTGTTTTGCTTATCGCCATTGCTTCCTCCTCGTCAGCCATGTTTGTTTACTCTGAACCCACGTTTGATCTTGAGAGGTTTCGCAATTTTTAACATCTGACAGTGAAACCTGCTGGATCTATTTGCTGTGTATGACTTTTTTTTTCATTCCTATTGTCACGTCTGGTGGGCTCTCAGTCTCTGAAAATCAACCAAGTTTTAAAATCTTGCCATGTGAACCAGACATGAGATAAAAGCACTTTCTTTACATTAAGTGCGTACCCACATTTCAGAACTGCGTATCAAAATATCGGGAAAACTACAGGAGCAAACTCTCTCAAACTGCATCATCTAGTTCAGGACAACCTTAAAAAAGAAGAAAAGCTTTAATTTCATAATAAAGTAGCTACCTTTAAAAGGGCATCTCAGTGTTCATCCCAGCTCCAAGATGTTTGTAAAAAAAAAAGCAGATTCTAATTCAGGACGGCTTTAAAACGAAGACATAAAAAGGAAAAGAGCAGAAAATTTAAAGAAAACTACATGTGCATAAGGGGTTTGTACAGTATATTTTTGCACAGAGCAGAGCACAGAAGCAAAGCACTTTCCTGACATTCTGAGGCAGCAGAGACTTGAAAGGAACTGCGTTTCACTGCCTCTCACATGAAGTTGATGGTGCAGAATGATGTGGTGCCACTTTTGTGATGGGTCACGTGCTTGCACTCTCTTTCACACTGTAAACCAGAAGCAAGCTGAGCACACACACACACAGGCCTGTTTGATTTTTTTTCTTTTTTTCTTCTTCTTATTTTTATTTTTTTTTGGCAAACATGGGTGTGGTGGTGGAAAGAGGATGTGGGTAAAGTGAAATCAGATCCTCAAGGAGGTCTTGGTTGTTGATGAGAATCCAAAAAGGTCCAATAATTCAGCTTATAATGATGGGACAAGATGTGTGGTGAAGCATGCAGACTCTCTCTCTCTCTCTCTCTCTCTCTCTCTCTCTCTCTCTCTCTCTCTCTCTCTCTCTCTCTCT
>NW_013952663.1:472085-510237 GCF_001266775.1 Austrofundulus limnaeus
CTCTCTCTCTCTCTCTCTCTCTCTCTCTCTCTCTCTCTCTCTTCTCTCTCAGAGTTATCTTTCAAACCCCCACACTGCTTGCTTGTGTGTCGTGAACATTTCAGCACCTCCTCCTAAATAAATAAAAAAAAAAACGGACGATTTTATTTTATTTCTTTTACCTTAAAATGCTGACTGTGAGGTGACAGAAGCAGAGGCGGCATCCTGCGTTTAAAAACGTGATTATTATTTTTTTTCTTTTTTCACATTTTGGTCCAGTATGCCGGCATTTTTCCCCCTCTCCCCCCCAGCTCGGTGAGATTGTGTCGAACAGCAGGAGGCGGACCGAGCCGCCGGTAGGTGAACTATAAGACTTTATGCGTTCAACGGCTGCGGGATTTGTTGCTGATTCTCCTCAATATTTTTTTTTGCATCACTTTGATGCTGCGTGGAGAAGCTGCTGGCTGATGATAATGCTGAGGATGAGGACGCATCGATGGGGTTTGAATTCGAATCTGTAAATATCTAAAAAAAAAAATCGAGCAATTAACCATTTTTGGCGTTAAAATAATAATAATTATATTTAAAAAAAATGATGTGCGGTTTTGACGGGAGGTGCGGGGACGCCTGTGGCTGTGATTGGGTGTTTCGGGCTGCGGCACACTCCCGGAGACCCAACTAACCCTCAGCTGGAGCACGAGCCATACGGAGGATTTGRGTTTTATTCCTAATGGGGGGAGGAAGGAGGTCTATCAAAAACCTCCCATTCGTCTGCTGAGAGCCTTTTTCTTCTTCTTCTTCTCCCCCTCCAAGCCTGCTGATGGATCCTGGAGGGCAGCCCTGATGCATCTCGCGCGTGTGAAAACTCCACGAGCCTTTTGCCAGTTCCTTTGCATCACCAGACAGCAGACGGGCGCTCGTGCGTGTGTCATGTTAGAGGCTGGACTCCTGCCCGCTCCCAGCAACTCTCTGACCTGCCTCTGAGCTCCACCGTGTCCAGCAGCAGCCGGTGCTTTGCAGACGTCCGCGTGGAGAAGAAACGACATTAATAAAATCATATTTAATCAGAAAACAACAACTCTGAGCGCTTAAAACAGAGGCAGGATGCAGGTGTCCTTCGCATGCACTGAGCACAACCTGAAGAGCCGCAGCGAGGACCGGCTCTGTGGCCTCCGCACAGCCCCACCTCCCGGAGGCAGCAGCGGAGGGGTGGGGGGAGGAGGAGGCAGCGGTGGAGGAGGAGGAGGAGGAGGTGGAGGTGGTGGGGGAGGAGGAGGAGGAGGAGGTGGAGGGAGTGGACAGGGGAGCAATGGCAACTACATCTCCCAAGGCTCGGTGAAGATCAGGGAGGGGCCCGGGTCCAGGCAGACCCCGCAGGGTCATGCCCACATGAAGGAGGCCATCGGGCGGCACACCAGCATGAAGTACAGGTGAGCATGAGGAGAGGGGGAGGAGGTGGGGGGCTTAGAGGCTGGTTTGGAGTTGCATCATGGACTTCTGATTTCTGCATGCCCCCTCCCCTCTCTCACACACACACAAGCCAACATTGGGTGTGGGGGGGATGTATGAGACTGTCTGCAGGCTCTATGTCAGCCCTGCATGAAGTATTGATACAGGCCGACTCTCAGTGGGCCCCAACTGAAATATACCCAAACCTGTCCTTTATTTAAGCTCTTCGGTACCATGTGGGTCCAATGGGCCAAAACAAAGGCAGTTGTCCCCATGGTCCACATGGCTTTAGGGTTAGATCTATCTGCGTCTCTCATCTTTAAACTTCCCCAGATGTAAAGTATGGGTCAGAAACTTTAGGCAGAGACTTAKGACCCAAAGAATCTTTGGTTAAAATGATGATAACGATGTTCAGATGTTAAAGGTCATTAAAACAAAAGCCTGAAAACACTTTCTCAACAAACTATATTATTTTATTCTCTTTTAATCCTTATATAACATTTTATTTCTTAAAACAATAAGATCAAAATAGTTTAATTAGCAGTGGTTTTTAACTAATTAAGTTTGTGTAATTCACATGTGTCAAACTCAAGGCCCACGGGCTAAATATGGCCCTCRTTAACATTTTATTCGGCCTCAAAGGTAATACTTTAAATGGAAAATAGTTTTATAGTTTCCCTTTTTGTCACTGGATTTAGTCCATTTGTCTCATCACAGTTGGCCAACTTTCTTGATTCTAATTATCTTTTTTATATCTGCTTCTGATTTTACGGTCACATAATTGGATTTTTAATGATTTTTTTCTTTTTTTAATTTGTTTGCTGGATCATGATAAAACACATCTAAACAAAACAGTTGATGGGAGGGAGCAAGGGGTTGAAAAATAATGCTGAATCTTTCTAAATTTATTCTTTTTTATTTATCCGTTAGCTTATGTGTGCTTTAAATGCAACATAAAATATAATTCGGAAAGCATAATTTTTTTTATTTCTGTAAGGATACTTTATTATATAACATTTTTTCAATAAAGACTGACAGAGATTGGCCCTTGGCTTAGACCAAGTTTTGCATTTTGGTCCCCTTATGTAAGTGAGTTTGACATCCCTGGTGTAAATGCTTCCTTTCATGTCTTTGTATTTGTATTTTTCTTTTATTTTCATTGTACATGAAATTAAGTTTTTTAATGAAATGAAAGTAAAAAAAAATAAAAAAAATCATCTGATAAGTCTAAAGTCGATGCTTCAGTATCCACAGTGAGGTCTTGACCCTTAACGTAATGAACCACTGGACCAGAAGATGGCCAATCACAACTCAACCAACCTAGTCTTATTGGTTTTAAATTATGACACTTTCCTGTGTTTAAGTTTTTTTTTTCAGATCTAGCTAGTAATATCTAACCTGTAGGCAGTTACAGTCTATTAACCAAAGTTAAGCCTGTTTAAATCCTTCTGACCTGGAAAAGGTCATTCATGCTTTTATCAGCTCAAGGCTGACCACTGCAATGGCTTGTAGGAACGCCCCATTCCTCTGTCAAACATCATGAACTGATCCAAAATGCTGCGGTCAATCTTTTAACCAATACTTCCAGACATGAGCACATCATCCCCCATTTTATGTCCTCTCTATTGCCTTTTATTAACTTTTATTATTCACTTTTAAAACTCTTAATGGTTTCACATCCAAACATTGGGGTGACTGGGTCTTCTTGGTCACTGTGGACTTTCACTCTCTCACTGATCWGAACTGATCTTAAAACCKTTTTATTCAGGCAGGCTTTCAATATCTAGTGGCTTTCTGGCATTTTTTAATGGTTTTTAACTTTTGTATTGTGGAGCACTTTGTGCACAGTTGGCTTTATAAATTCATGTTGATTGATTGGTTGGTGCTRTTGTAGATAGCTCTTTGAAYGACCACAACTTGGAAAAAGACAGTTTAATTCTCACAGGATCWGTGATTTAACAGCTGGTCTTCACAGGGATCATCATAAAACTACTGTAATCTGCAAAATTTTAGCACCACTTTATAAACCAGGCTAAGTACCATTAGCAATACAGTTAAATAAATGAACTTCTCTGGGTCCAAACACTGCAGCAATATAACGGTGACACTATATATACAACTGATTTATTGAGCTGCAAACTGACAGAAGTGGAAATAAAATGTCATCACTTCTCATGCATGAGTCAGCCATATTGGATTTTTCCGTCAAGAATTTCTGACTTTCTGAGTCTATCAGTTGATTTTTTCAACTTGGACCTCAAAAATTCAAACTTCTCAGCACAAAATCCTGCTGTTTACGACTTATCTACAGCATACTGTATGTATTAGGGCTGCAGAGTTCGAAGGATTATCGCTGAATGCTTCAATAACAATATCAGCTGCAATAAACCCACATTTCCCTCACWTCAGTCCTTTTTGTTTTGTCATCCTGATGCTCACAACATCTCTATAAGTGCTTTCGCATCTCAGCCAATATCATCTACAGGCGTGGGCRTCAAGTGCATGCTGATATATTTTGATGACGATAAATTTTCTACGTCGGCCCCTCAATGTATTTTTTTTAGCCAGATGAGAAACATCTCAGAAAGTGCTCATCCAGCAATGACTCYCCTGACATTAAAGCATGCCATTAACTCCTAAAAAATGCTTCTGCTGATGGCTGTGAAAGCAAAATCCATACTCGACAGTCATGCCGTTATCACATTATAACAGGCTGTATGCAGATAGGAGCATTTGCTGCCGACTTAATGTAGATTTTGCCCCTGGCCMCTTGCTTGTTGCCACAGGATAATAAAAATCCAAACCAATAACAGCTTTCAGTACCATCACCCCAGGATGCCGGGCATTAAAAGCATTTCTATTTTTTAATGAAAATGGCATTTTTCAGCTGAGTGTGTGGCAAAATCCAGGTCTGAGTCATGAAGTAGGAGAAAAAAATTTGAGCAGATAAACAACAATAAGACTTGTGTTAGATTCAGTTGAGCTCGATGGATTAGAGCTTCGGCTTTGGCACGAGCAGCAGCTGCCCACCGAGGAGTTCTGGAAAAGTATCACCAGAAATGTGCTCTTTGAACATTCTTCTTTACAGTTAGACTGGAAAAAAAATTCAATAACTAGGAGGAGAGTTTTAATGACCTGCTTTCCTGCTAATCAGGTCGATTGAATTATTATCTTGAGGCAATTTTGTTCTCTTTTAATTGGATGCTTAAAAAAGGAACGAGGCTCCGAATCTAAACTGGAATGCTCTCCGTCTCCTCYTTTAGAGATGCTCCTGATGTAGTCTGATTGTTCTGCTGCCTTCAGAGAAGTCTCACTAATAGGGAGAGCAGCAGCAGCACAATAAGTCTATACAGCATATGGCCAGCTATGAGTTGCCATTGGCAACTCCCCAGGCACTGCTTTTAGTTTTTGCCTTATTCTCTAATCAGTGAGCGCTGCCGTCGCCTGTCAGTTCTCTGTGAAGCCCCCGGCCTGTAGTTTTAAAGGAAGCAGCGCAGCGGCGGTGGCGCTTTTCGCCCTACTCCAACGAGGAGGGCAGGTGGAGCAGGGGTGTGCATACGAAAGTGTCGTTCCAGGGCATCTCAGAGGCGACGTGGGAGGGAGGCCAAATGAGAGAGAAGGAGTGAACAGTTGGGAGTGGATTTGATCTAATCCCATTTGCCAGACGGCTCATTTTTTTGTTTTGTTTTGTCATTGTTTGTCCCTCCTCTGTTTTCTTACCCTAATTCCATCTTATTACCCTCGCCTCCTGTCACTCGCCAACAGGTGACAGACCCCCCTCAACTGTCCTGAATCCCTGAAGCATTTGAGTCAAGTTTGTGACTTACTGTCATTTTGTGTCTCTTTTTTCCCCAGCATTATGCTGTTTGTCTCTCTGATTATAGTTTTCACAGGAGGTACTAGCTTTTATTTTCTGGCTGATTAAAACGAACCTATGACAGTGACAAGGTAAACCCTCCAATAACTGGTCTGCAATTAAAACTTATCATGGCATTTGTTTTCTTAAAGGGACCCCCAATTAGTTGTAGCATTAGACTTTATTTGATAAACATTTATTTTAACTGTAAAAATACTGTAGGATGTTCAGTTTTTATCATTTTTAAACTAAAAGTTTTAAAATATATTACACAGATGGGGCCATTTTATTTACATGCAAAGCATTCTGGGTAAACGATGACGTGGATAGGTCCTCAGTGTGAGGCTGCTAACGAGCTATATCCACCCTGAAGGTTAATCTTGGACAATATCTGATGATCGGCTCTTTTAAATGAAACCAGAGAGCGTTGACAGAGAGGAGAAGGTAGAAATGACTCAGCCTGGAACTGAAAATATGGATGGAGGACCTCAGTTTAGCTTGTTTGTCACACTAGCGCTGAGCTAATACATATAAGGCAATACAGCGTCGGCACTAGAGCAAAGGCTAACAGGCTAAGCTGAGGTTCTTCTTCCATGAAGCAGCTCTATTATCCTCCATCTATATTTTCAGTTACAGCTGAGTCATTTCTACCTTCTCCTCTCTGTCAACGCTCTCTGGTTTCATTTAAAAGTCAATCGTCAGATATTGTCCAAGATTAACCTTCAGGGTGGATATAGCTCGCTCACACCAAGGACCTGTCCACGTCATCATTTACCCAGAATGCTTTGCATGTAAATAAAATGGCTCCATCCGTGTTAAAATATATTCTTAAAAATGTACAAAACTAAACAGCCTACAGTATTTTTACAGTCTTTATTTTACAGTTAAAATATGTGTTTATCAAATAAAGTCTAATGTTACAACTAATCGGGGACCCCTTTAAGCTTTTAATCTGGATGTTTTCTGCAAAACCAAACAAAAGGCCATAAAATAGGATCAAACCACCAAATAAAACCAATTTTTAATGCTAAATTATTAATTTTCAAAGCCATTACCCTCATGCTTACCAGTTAAAACACATGTGACTCAGACTTTAAAGGTAAAATTAAGATTCAATACAATGGAGGATCCAAACCATCCTGGTGGAATMATCTTTAGCTATCAAATAAAAACAGATGTGGTCAAACTTGTTTCTATATTTTTGTTAAAAGAAAAACCCCACAACGGTCACATCCTTCCTTCTTTCAGCTGATCCCTCCTGCTGGGGTTGCCACAGTGAGTGGATTTTCATGGAAGATTTGGAAAATTGCACAACCTTTTAGGTCAATCACTGCAACCAAGTGATTTCTGTAACTTCCTATCAGACGTCTGCACCTGTCCACAGGTATTTGGATCCACTCCTCTTCAGCACACTGCTCCAGCTTCTCAGGCTTGAAGGGTGACTTATAGCTCCTAGATGTTCAACAGGATTTAGATCAGGACTCAGAAAGACACTTCAAAACAGTCCGATGTTCAGTTCTTAGCCATTCTTGGGCATGTTTTAGGTCATTTTCCTGTTGGAGGACCTTGATAGTCTTGAAATTTCACCACCCTATTCAGATTCAAGACACCCTGTGCTCAATGCAGCAACGCATAACAGTTATTTCAGTGACCTTTGTGCTTTTTTCTTTCTTTAACAAAAGGGGAACAGACAAAAGTGACCACAGCTGTGTTTTAGGACATGAGCCACTCTAGTTAATACTCAAAACTCATCTGGACAGACTTGAATGAATGAGAAAAAGCGTTCACCTTTTTTTTTCTTAAAATAAAATCAATTGAATTTCCCGCACTGCCGTATCTGTATCTGCCACTGTTCTTCCCAGATGTTAATGACTGCAGGGCACAATGTGTTGCCAGCATTCATCTGGAAGCCTTTACATTCATGCACAAGTAAAACAATGAGCGTCTGAGTTGAGAAGCATTCAAGGCTATGAYGCATTGAAAAAAACAGAACATAATTTTAGTCTGAACCATATGTCTGTTAAAATACTGCTGGTTGCAGGATTTTCTAACCACTTCAAAACAAAAGGACAGACAGGAAAGCATTAACACAAGGACAAAGTCTGTCTCTCATTCTAAATAGTTCAGCTTTTCAAAGCAGCATATTGTAATATTTTTGGTTCTGATACAAGTTTTAAATAGATGCTGAATGGGTTTTACCAGGTAAAAAATGTTTTGCCTTTTCTTTCCAGATTAATCACTGTTGACTGCTGCATACTTTACATAAAACATAAAGTGATTCTGTCAACATTTCTTAAAATATTTAGGACTTGCTCTGTTATCRGTTTTGTTAGATCAGAGCAGGACAGAAGTGGTCATTAAGTGGTGAATTTGATGAGGATTTGAAGTGTTTTGACATTTAATTATGCAGAGGTACGCTGTTGTGAGCTCAGACTTCTGAAAGCTGATGAGCAGGATGAAGTGATGTTTGAGCTGTTGATTTTTAAATTTCACTCATTTATACCGCGATTATTGGCTTTATGAGACACTGAACTTTGCAGACAGTTTTCTTTACATCTTATGTTTGATCGTACCCGCTGATGGAAAATTACACTCCTCCCTGAAAACCAAATGGCCCTCCACTTGAAATAAACCCACAGCTTTGTGGGTGCAGTCATTATTATTAATGAGGGTGTAATTAAGTCATTTGGCCTTGTGTTGTTCTGATGATTTATATTCAMTAGAAACAAATGTTTTTTCCTCTGTAGAGCACAGAGCAGAGGTGCTGTTGCTACAGGCCTGACCTTCAACTCTCCTCTCCTCTCTCTCTCTCTGGATCCTTGTTGCTCAGTTTCCACTCAGTTGAACAGATTAGTGACTCACCGGGGAGCTCCAACACGTCTTAGGCAGAAGTCCAACCATATCTTAACTAAACATCCCACTGTATTTTAACTTGCCTGATTTTGGCCTGGCTCATAACCAGTTTCATTAGGCTCCTTCTTTAATCTGACATTTACTAATGTATAATAAATTCTACTGCATYTTTTCTAAAATGATAAATTCTCACYAGAACTTTTAATACTTGTGTAGCTATGAGTTCAGGAAGTKTAAAATCTTGTCTATTTGCAGAACTACATAAAGCAGATAACTTAATCTTTTCAAATGTGAGCCTAATCTCTGGGTCAGTGTTGTTTGACGAGGACTGGATTTGTCAATAATTGACTGYGGATGGCAGCAGCCGACAGTAAGCCAGTGCTGAACTGAACGTCACGTCCACAAAATGGAGTGTTTTGTCAAAACTCACACACATGCACATGCCTATTTTTGAAGAGGAGCCATTGTAAAGTGCAACTTCATTCTGCAGTTACTGTCCTCAGTGTGCAGTGAATGCCCCTCCCACTTCCCAGGCACCTTCAGCAGTCAGAGCAGAGAGGAGACCCTCTCCACCACATCCACATTGCAAATGAATCACACAAAGCTAATGTTGATTTTAACCTGGATTACAAAACGGGATGCAAATATAATGTAAATATAACTGTTAATGTAATTTTATTTTCCACTGACACTCCCATGCACAAATAAATCTCTGCGGTCCCAACCCTGGACAAAAGAGGAGGGTTGAGTTTATTTATCATTCAAAACAGTGATAGTGCTTTCTAAAGCTCAGATCAAAACTTGACAGCCCTGATTTACAACACAGGCTTTGCAATCCACATCCTCAGATAGGCTTTTAGCACTAAAAATGTTTTATAAAAGAATGTGAAATGTTGAAGAAAACTARTGTGAAATATTGAATAAAGTTTGGCAAAGTTTTTGGCAAACTGTTATAAAAAACTAAGTTTTTTCTTGAGGATTCATTTTTCATTTAAATTATGAATGAATAATAAATAACATTATTATATACGACCTTTGTACATCGGCTGTAAATAATGGCATAGGTCTTACGCAATGAGACAGGAAGTGAGGGATGTATTAGATTTGTTTCACCCCGAGCTCATTTCCCCCCATGTACAACTGCTTTGCTCCTCCCCTTTTTTCTTCTTCATCTCAGTGGAAAAGCAAAGAAAGAGCACGCGTCTGCATTGGACGAGGAAAACACACACACAAAAAAAAAAGCCCAAGAAGGAGTTTTCTACATTAGTTTCAAAGAGCCACTCAAAAGATTCAGACCGTTYGTGAATGTCACATTGAGTTTCAATACAGTTGCTAATGATGTTGCTTTGGTAGTGACAAATAATTGCCACCGTGATTAAGCTTTCTCTGTTAGTGAGTCGTCTCCTTCTTGGGAAAGTTGACTCATTAAAAATCACAAAAGCATGCGTTAGTATAAATTTCAGGAGCAATTTGAATTGATGTTAAAATTTGTCTCCACAGGAAAATGTGCTTGTTACTTTATGCACAGCTCTGCAGGGTTGCTGACTATATTTAATCATTTCATATTCACTTTTTATGAGGCGGCAGGCCTAAAAACTGACACATTGCTCATATATTCATCTTCATCCAGACAGGAAACAGCAGCACAGYGCAGTGACCTTTTAAAACAGAGGATTTTATTAATATTTGAACATGTAAAGATGACACCTTGAATTGGKATTTCTTAACAGCTTCCAACTGTGAGAAATACTACACATTTTGCACGTTCATTCTACAATCAGCTCTGAGGTCATTCTGTAACACATATTCTCAGCTGTCGGACGGGTCACAGCAACCAATAAAACGCTGCTGATGCTGTAGCAGAGAGAGCAGCTGAGACTGTGAGTCTGAGCTCATGTGTGTTGCAGAATATGTCTGCTTTTTTAATTTTCATCACTCTCAGCATTCATGTTTTATAAATAGCACAGGCCTACTTTGCAAACTTTTTAAATATTTCAAAAGTTAAGTCAAAGAGTGAGCAAAAAGTGGCTGTTGTTGAGGTCTTGGTAATAGCTTTACTTTGGACTTTTATCTGTCAGAAATAAGTCATTTAGAAATCTAGTTTCAGAATTTCACCTTTWATCTGGCAAAACTGGTACTTTTCTGACCTGACTGGCAAAACTAATCAGTTTAACAAGCCTTCCTTAAAATGATCTCTGACTGCTTGAACATTTTGGCCATAAACTGTTTATCTATTCTACTAAAAGGTGTTGCTTGTGACATGAGAAAACATGTTTTACCAACCCAAGTGAGAATGTGTTAGTATTACTTAAAAAATGTATTACATTTCGTTACTGATGCAATGCATTCAAGTGATGATGATTCCAGTTGAGATTAAAACACAAAACGTCAAGGCTTAAAAACTATACAATAAAATTTTATTTTGTATTAGTTTCTATGTTTTGCACAAAATGTAGGTTGAAACAATCAAATGTCATGTTTAGTAAATTATCTCTGGAGCTAATTACTAATATATGTTTATACATAATGAAAATAGCTCTTGAACTAATTTTATTAGCCCAGGAGCTAACATCATTCATCGTCATATTAGCTCAGGAGCTAAAGCAGAAGCTACAAGGCTAAAGCTGAAGTGTTCCTTGTTGTTGTCGTCCATCACCGTTTTCAGTTTCAGGCTGAGTCATTTCTACATTCTCCTCTCTGACAACGTGCTCCGGTTTCATTTAAACAGGTTAAACATCAGATATTGTCCAAAATTTATGTTCAAACTGGCTAGAGCTCACACCAGAGCAGAGGTTAGCATCATAATTTACCCAGAATACTTTGTGGCGTAAATAATATGGCAACGTCCATGTGAAAATATGTACTTTTTAATTTTTATAAATGCTTTATACATTATTGTAGTTTCACAGTTTTATTTTAATGGTTAAAGTTTATCAAGTGCAATTACATTATTGCTCACCAGTCATGGCAGACTTATTCTTGGAACTATTAGCACTTATTTATGTGGGAAAATGTTTTATTATGTGGAATAACTGATCCTTTGTGGCTCAAACTGTGCACACTTATTAAAACACAGCAGACTGTCCACCGTCCAGCAGTTTGCATTCAGAAAAAATGCATTGTATGCACACACTCAAACACATACACTCACAGTGTTATTAATATCTAGATGTGCTCCCCTCTGGAGAAAAGCCTACTCAGCATGTGTGTGGCATTTTATGACAACAGCAAGGAAGGAAAAAAACAAACAAACAAACAAACAAAAAAAAGAACGTCATCGTGTGCACCTTCCCATCTGTATGGTGTGTCTTACTTTCTGTCTCGGATGAAAACTAACTGTAAATGTCAGCACAGGTTAAAGTGCTGACTGCACCRTGACGGAGCACCTGTGCGCCTCCGTTTCCTCCATTAATATTGTATGGACGGAGCAGCCGAGTCCCTGTAATCATCTTGTTTTGGTGATTATGATTTATGGCATGAAAAACACAGGCAGCTCTGCTTATAGAGGCCACAGAGAGGCATCTGCGTTTCTGTGCGTCCTGCTCATGAGTGCATTCATGCGTGCCCAGATCTGTCCCTGTGTTCCAGCGTAAATCCCATCAAGCGTGAATATTCACGTGAAAGCGTCGACTGATGCTCGCATGTTGAAGACTTCCTTCTTTTTTATTTCTTCCCCCTGCTCAGCATCAGATGAAATAAAGGCCAAACGCAGAGCGGAATGGTGTTAAGGATCGTCATGAGAGGAAAGCGGAGAGCATGTGTCTCTCTAGACTCTCGGATAGTAATTTAGCAGACTGCAGCATTGCAGAGAGCGCTGGAGTTGAGAGCAGGAGAAATGGGGTGGGGGGGGCAGCCAGCTGTCACACACAGGAACAATGGCGTCCTCAACATGCCCACAAACAAACAAACAAACAAACAAATAGCGAAATGATTTTGTGGGGCACAACATTGAAAGTGTGTGCTTGATTTTTGCATGGCAGCTTCTAATCAGCTCCTGGTGTGATACATTTATTCACACTACTGACCAAACGTGAGTAAAACAGAGTCATGCAGCTGTTTCATGCATTTCCATCTTTAAAAAGCGTATTGAATGTAAGCACATTCACTTAGAAACGCAGGCAGTTGTGCAACATCTCTCCCTCTCCTGGATGCTTGACATTCTCCTAATGCTGACTCATCTTTTGCACCTGGGCTTTTTGTTTGTGTTTGTCCCACACAATAATCTTTTTTTTTTGCTTGGCATTGTGGTGCAATTGGAACCCTGAAAGAAGTTGTGACAAAAAATAATAATAAAATAAATCTGGAGGGTGTTATTTAATGGGCATATCACGCTAAAACTCATTCCCCTTTTGCAAGGCATCCATTGTTTAAAAGCAGAGAGCGATGTTATCAATTGCTAATCTTGTTTGTTGCTTTATGATTCAGGACACTTCCTAAAGAAATGACTGTGTCCACACTGTTGGGATTTTCTGTGAAATAAAAGCTGTCTCAATTCAGGGGTTGGAGCCTAAGGAGGCCACACCCTTCGAAGTTTAGCTAGGCTGAATCTAATGGCTGTTAAATGAGTTGGTCTAGTCTTTGATGACGTTTGTTTGTGTGACAATGTGCTAATCTGTTATCCATAAATGCCTAAAATTTAAAAAGCATTGAAACATGCATTCACGTGTCTTTTCACAGGAGGTATAACTTCACAAAATTCAGTGTATTTTTAATAACGTTACACATAGAAGACATGAATAATTTAGATTTAACTCAAGTAACGGTACTAATTGCATGTCATTTAACATCATAGCAGCATAATTCATCCACTATGTTTCTACAAATACATTTACTAACAAATTCTTCAGTGTGTGATGACTTCTCAAAAAACATTTTCCTTTTCCTGTTTAGTTTATTTTCCTGTTGTGCTATGAATCCTGGGATACTGTCAGCCACAAAGAATGGTCAGATTCATCCTTCAATTTTGGGGTTTTGAATGGGGTAGGCATCAATCTAAGTATCGATAGTATCTATACTAAGTTGAGCACTAAGATGAGCACTTTCTTTGCATTACTGACTTAAATTTTCACAAATAAAATAAAATAATAAGTCAGTAGTGCAGTATCCAATTGTTTGGAGTTAGTCATTAGCCAAAACCCTTCCTCCTATTCAACAATGTTGACATTGTTGCAATTATGTCTTTGTCATGTTGTTGCATTTTTTATTTTGCATTAGGGACTTTTTTCTTTAACAACTGTGTGTAGTAGAAGGTAATAGAAAGGTAGTGTTACACTGTTTTATATTGTTGTTAATAGTCAATAAAAACATTTTTATTTGCCTATTGTCCTGTGTTTTATCATAATTGACTAAATTGAGGCAAAATCACAAATTAATTCAATTAAAATGACWAGTGTCTGTATTTGTATTGGCAAAAATAATCCTGCATTTACTTGGTATCGATCAATACCAACATTTCTAGTATCACCCACCCCTAGTTTTGAAGGCCACATTGGTTGACCACATGAGAAGGAGCCCATGAAATGAGAYAGCCTTCGACATAGCCTTCTTACGCAATTCTACTAAATTCTAATCTCCCTTCACTGCTTCATCTGGGCTTGCTCCCATCGACATGGATTTCTCGGCAGAATTTCAACCAGGCCAATAAGCAAACCGAAGGAGGAGGAGGTGTGAACCATGACGTTGATTTTCTGCGCTGTTTTAGTCTGCCTGTAGTTTAGCAATGAGAGCGGAGGAAATGAATGAAGCCAGTCCGTGTTGACAAGGCTTCCAAATTAAATTAAGTTTGTCTCACAAAGCTGCAGCACTCATTTACAGCCATCTTGTTCGGCTCGGTACTTCTCGCTTTCCATAGGGAATGGTTGTTTAAGTCCTGAAACATTGTAGAGCTTTCAGAATCTTGGACAGTTCCTTCAGTCCTTCACAATGCCCAGGGTCCTAAAACATTCCAGAACTTTCAGGACCATAGACAGTTCCTTCAGTCCTTCACACCATCCAACGTCCTGAAACAATCCAGCACTTTCAGGACCTTGGACAGTTCATTCAATCCTTCACACTGTCCAAGGTCCTGAAACAATCCAGCACTTTCAGGACCTCGGACAGTTCCTTCAACCCTGCACACTGTCTAAAGCAGTGATTTCCAACCAGGGGTACATGAGCATATTACAGCAGGTATGTGGAAATACTTCCCAGGTGTGTAAAAGAATATAAAAATAGGAATGAGAAATGTAGGGCCCTATGATTTCTGCAATGTGGAAATTGCAGACAGAATCACRGAACTAACACAAAATGGAATCCAGTATAAAACTTGGAATCTCACAGAATTTGCTCATTTGGGTGAGCTTCTGAGGTATTTTGGACAATACAATGTTTTTTGGGAGCTGCTGTTTTTTGCATCTGCCATTACCTGGTTTATTAAGTTTATTACTTATTGATTTTCAAGGCAACAATTTTCTTTGTTTAATTTGAGTTGAAAAAATAAAATGCCTGAGAATTAAATGTTTTAGGACACAGCTAAAGTTTATTCAGTCATTAGAATGTATGAAAACCCCTACAATGAAACAGAAGCTTTGCATACAGAGACGTGTGCTGCTGCTAATTCTGCTAACTCTTTATAGTCACTGGTTCAATGAATCAGTGTGGAGGAAGTTGCATATACTGTAGTCTTGCAGTAAAGCTGTACTCACCCATGACCAAAGTGTTCACTTAATATACCTTTCAAAATAAGACTACAGCAGAAAAATGCTGAGATGCTCTGAGTTGCTTTCATTACTTGTGTTTTCTTTTCTTTTTTTGTCTTAGGTGGGTGGGAGGTGCTATTTTGGAAAAAATAACACACTGGCTGAAAATACCATTAGGAAACAACTTGGCAAAACACAAGCAGTGGCCAGTGAGGGAAAAAAAAGACAGTCGTGTCGGTCATAATTCTTCATTATTGCCCATTTTAACTATACATCAAATAGTTTTCCCTTGTGTCTCTTTTGTACTTTTACTCTCAGTGTTCAGTGTGAACATGCAGAGCTGTCACTGGCAGACAGACAAGAGCTAGATCGTCATACAAGGAACGAACACTGCCAGCCCCCCACCCCGTAAACACATTTTCCTACATTCATCGCTGACATTTCACCTRTGCTCTGTTTTGGCAGGGTTTAACGTAACGACTAACAATTTGCATTCGACACCCACATGTGGCTTGCTACACACGAACACTGATAACACCCCTCCCCACCCCCCACACACACTGCACAAACACACACACATGCTTACATATGCAGGAATCTAAAAATAGCATAAGGTCCGGCATTAAAAATAGACTGGGGGAAAAAAAAGCAGGACTCGTTTTGGTTGTGTCTAAATGCTTTGACAGTCTGTCTGTCTGCATTTGGCCGTTTGTGTCAGACGCAGGCAGACAGGCTGAGACGGAGGGAGAGGCGCTGGAGACGAAAAAGAYGACGAGCAGTTAGTTTCTCTGCAGTTCTCGCTGCCCCTCCAGCTGGCTCCTTGGCTAATTAGAATGGGGGACAGCTTCACTGTAGAGGAGGACGATGAGGAGGAGAGCAAGAATGGAGCCCCTGCATCGTGGAAACGCAGCTCACCACTTCTCCTTTCAAAATTCAGCTGTCTGGATAATCAGATGTGGCAGATCGGCTAATGGACTCCTCGATAGGTTATGGAGCATTTTGAGCCATTTACCGTACAGACCAAAGAAGCTTTTAGCAGGGCTCTAATCAARCTGATCTCTACTCCCCCTCCAGCTGTTTTAGTGACTCACTGTTACACACACAACTGTTAACATATAATAGATAAAAGGTCAGGTATTCAGAAATAATTAGGGAACCATTTAACCACAGGCAGAAGAGACTTTCATTTAGAAACCTGACTGCAGGATGAGTCCATGAACACATTCAATGTCAGCTATAAGGTTCTACTGTTTGTTTTGTCGCTTGTTTTATTTTGCCATTTGTGTCTTTAGATCTGTGGAAATAGCAGGTCTTAAAAGAAAATGCATCTTCTAATGAACAACAGCTTCTTTTAATAAAACAAACCTTTAAATGTTGTCGGCTTATTTTACAGCCAAGTCTTCTTTTAATCTGCAGGACTTTGTTTTTACACAACTCTCACACTGTACCTGTATCACCCTCGGGTTCTCTTCTTCACCTCTCCACTATAAAGTTGCAAATGCAAGAGAAATTGCAGGAATTACCGAAAAACCTAAAACTTAAATATCTACAAAAAGGCCTTGAGCTCATAAAAGATGTTAAATTAACAAAACTAAACTAAAAGCCAAAAACAATGTTACAGTAGAATTCATTTTAACAAACAAATTAGCTTTTTATTTCGGCTGTTCCCTCTTCTGGGGTCCCACTCCCTGGACAGAAAATCAGCAATAATCATAAACCCAAACAATGGGGTGTAGAGGTGTCACACACGCTTCAGAATATACAGTAGACCACTGTGGTCCGTGCATGACGCCATATTGGAAGCAGCCTGTCAATGTGAACAATTCATCATGGTTAGAGTTCTTCTAAATATTTGTTTTTCATTGGTTAGCTTCTGCCTGTTAGAAACATTATCATTACATGACATTGGTTGTCAATAGCAAATTGATTTTCACTGATGTGCTGACCTAAATTTAACGTGTCATGGTTACCGCATTCAGCGTCACCAGCTAACAATGCTGTCTGTTGAGTTGTCCTCGCCCTGAACAATATGGCTGCTCCCTCCGACCATGAAAAGTTACGTGATAGCGCCTCTGGCCAGCTTACTTTGAATCCAATAAACAAACTTACTTTTTAACCCTAAATAAGTAAAATTGCTCCAACAAATGAATAACACACAAGTTGGGCTTTGTAAAAGTAGTTTTCACTAAAATAAACTTTTATTGCAAATCATTGTCCTTGCTCTCAAGTTTATCAATTTAAAAGATGTCCTAATTTTTTTATGTAAACCTATCAGAACTCAAAAGGAATCATACAATATATTGGTTCTGAATGTGTTGAACAAGGACACGTTTTTGACATTTAATAAATAGCTGAAGTGAACATCTGTATAAATTCAGCTCTAAGAATGGAAAAAAAGGGATGTTTGCATATTATTGACAGGAAGACAAATTTTGCCAGTGCCATTCATCTGAACATCTTTACATTAATGCAGGAATTACGATTTATGTGTCATGAATAAGATTTACTGACTGGTTTTCTGAGAGGTCCTCATTAAGACCTGTATACATATCTGTTCACAGTTTGATTCTGCCCTCCTCAGTGATATGGCCTCTCAGTTATAATGAGGCAGGTGGTCTTATCTGTGTCTTACTGATAAGCTTTGTTCAAAAAGACACTCTGACAGTCTTAGGTCAGACCGACTCTGCTGCTTCTCATCCCTGGGATTTTCTGCTTGACATTTCTTTGTAGAAAGAAAATTGATAAAAAGYAACAAGCCGGATCTTTGTGACTCCCTTCATCATTTTGTCGTATGTAGAAACATTCTTAAATAAACAATATTTGATGCAACCACATGCAAAAAATAAATAAATAAAAACATGACCCTGGTGTAAATCATTGTTTAGAAAAAATGTTGGCTGCAGGATTCTGGAAACTACTGCAGAAGAAAAGGGCAGACAGGAAAGAGTTGAGGAAAGATGACATAAGGACGACGTCTGTCATATCTTTCTTCTTTGCTTTTGCTCAAATGAATCATTTTGATATTTTGGGATAATCTCTTTACAAGCAGCATATAGCAATGTTCTGTTCCGGCGCTATATAAATACTTCAACCCTGTCTCTTATTTTGTTTTTCAGAGGCGCCTATGTGCTTGGAATCAGAAGGACTTATAGCTTCTCTAAGATTGTTGCTGATATCCTCTTTGACATTGTGCTCACACACATAGAAACACTTCTGCTTTTACAGTGAAACTAACACACACACACACACGCGCACGCACATGCACACACACACGTTAACCATTTTAAACGCACATGAAGCTCAAACACACARAAGATAAAGCTGCTTTAAAATCATTTTTTAAAAACTTTTGTTTTTATCTTTACAGAAACCTTGGGAAATCAGGCTTACGTGTGTCCTGCCTCGGATTAGGTGAGTTGAATTTATTAGGGGGTGGGAATCACATTTATGAAACTCTGAAAGTCAGTGGGGCTGTTTGTGTTTCCTGTCCAGGAACCTGGGTGACGTTTGGATCACAGATCTCAGATGAGGTGAGGGCTTTATGGGATCAAACTCTTTGCACTGAAAATACAAAATTTTCCTGTTATTCAAATCTTCCAAAATGCTACAAACCTGAAAACGTTAGCAGCTTTTTGAGATATTATCTATCTTTACTGCACTTGTGTCAAACTCAAGGCCTACGGGCCAAATCTGGCCCTTGTTTACATTTTATCTCGGCACAAAGCTAACACTTCAAATGGAAAGTAGTTGTAAGGTTTCTCTTTTGTCTTTGTACTTAATGTATTCTTCTCATGACAGTTGGCCAACTTTCAATCCAAGGAAATTAAGTTTGAGTTTTTCAGTAATCTTTGATTTTGGTGTGGAAAAACCTACAGAGAATTGATTTTCATCTCTTWTTTACATTCTCTTCTTATTTTAAAGTCAAATAATTGGATTTTTAGTGAGGGTTTTCTTTCTTTTTACCTGATTTGCTGGAWTGTGGTTAAATGTATCTCCGTAAAATAATAAATGAAAATGTTGTTGATAGAGAGTAAGACATAACAAGGGAATGCTAATGATGAGTCTTTCTAAATTTGACAAAAATAATTTCTAGATCATTTTAATCACTTATCACTATTTCTGTGTTTTTTTAAAACTTCCCCTCAGATGGCTGAGAACCTCATGGCCATAGCGTATGAAAACGGAGTGAATCTGTTTGACACAGCAGAGGTGTACGCTTCTGGAAGGTTAGATTTTATTCTCAAACATAATTAAACTATTCTATTTTCAGTTTTCATGTAACTTTCCCCAATTAACTAATTAAAAATATGTGTTTTAGATCTTAATACATCACATTTGCAAGTTTTTAAAATGTGTTCACGTTTCTGTTCAGAAAAAAAAAATCACAGCAAATATTCATCTTTCTCCACAGAGCAGAAATCACTCTAGGGAACATTATCAAGAAGAAAGGATGGCGGTAAGATTCTTTTTTTTCTGACTCACATGCATGGAACAAAAAAAAAACTTTTCATTTCTTAAAGTCCTGAAACATACCAGAACTTTCAGGACCTTGGACAGTTCCTTCAACCCTTCACACTGTTTAAAGTCCTGAAACATACCAGAACTTTCANTAAAGTCCTGAAACATACCAGAACTTTCAGGACCTTGGACAGTTCTTTCAACCCTTCACACTATCTAAAGTACTGACATATTCCAGCACTTTCAGGACCTTGGACAGTTCCTTCGACCCGTCACACTGTCCAAAGTTCTAAAACGTTCAAGCACTTTCAGGACCTTGGACAGTTCCTTCAGCCCTTCACACTGTCTAAACAGTGATTCCCAACCAGGGGTACATGACCACATTACAGGAGGTAAATGAAAAAGTTTCCCAGGTGTGTAAAATAAATAAATTCACACTATGACAAAATGGCTCAGGGGGTACACATGTCTAAAAAGGTTGGGGACAACTGTATTAAACTATAAATGCTTTTTAACATCGCCACATCAAATATTTATCACTGATAAGCACAGCACTGATTTTAAATTCTAAATCAGCATGAAATCTCACTCTTGTGAAAAGTATAGCTTTGACTTCATAAAGACAAAAAACTGGTTGCTGACTCACTCAACTGGTGCCAGTGAAAAAGAAAATATATTTATATTAGGGTAAGGGAAACAAACAGCAGATGTGAAACCTGTCCACGTTAAAGTCCATGTTTAAGTTAAAACTATGTGCTCCTCATTACCTGTGTCCCCTACAGACGCTCAAGTTTTGTCATCACAACAAAAATCTATTGGGGAGGACAGTGAGTATGACACTAAAACATCTGCTTTCCTGTTTACTTTCGTTGTTTTAATGGAACATCAATAATGCACATCTTCTTCACTCCACAGAGCAGAAACTGAAAGAGGACTCTCCAGAAAGCACATAATTGAAGGTAAAACACAACTTACTTCAAAAATGTTTGGGAGTTATGATCAAACATATGTTTGTGTAGGTCCTGGGTGGGCTGCAAAGATGTGCACTGACCAATGCTGAGTGGATTGATCTGAATATTTATTATTAATGATAATAATGGCAGTATTGATTGATTGTACTGATACTTCAGTTTCAGATTTTCAGTAAGAGCTGACACAGTTTAGCTTTATATAGCTGTCTGGGTACACTGTTAGGAATGGAATGCAATTAACCTGTTTGCTTGTGGAACACTCCAAACAGGTGTTTTTTGTTGCCCCTGTCCCAACTTGTTGGAACGTGTTGCAGACATGAAACTCAAAATGAGTGAATATTTGCAACAAAATAATAAATATCCATTTGAACATTAAATATCTTGTCTTTTTAGTGTATTCAGTTGAATATATGTTAAAAAGGATTTGCAAATCATTGTATTCTATTATTAATGTTTAACACAACGTCCCAACTTCATTAGAACTGAGGTTGTAATACAACTAGATACTGCATAGCGGTAGCATATTTGACCACCCGCACATACTTTATGCATAGCACCACTGCACCAGAACTCAGAAGTCTGAAGGGGTTGGCTGGCACAGTGTAGGTTGGATAAATCTACATACCTACCAATTTTCACGCTGGTTGGTGCAGCAGTTTCTGTGTCACGGTTGAACAAAATGCTTTGCATTTTATAATTATAATTCATATTTCACTGATCCTGATTATGTAGTCAGTTTATTTGGAAAATGCACCTATTTCATACCAAGGCTGTAATAGTCACTGACACACCAAGATTACACCTGCTGAACATTATCCGGTAAGACTGGGTCTAAATAACTGAGCGTCTTTTTCTGCAGGTTTACGAGGATCCTTATCAAGACTGCAGCTAGATTATGTGGACATAGTTTTTGCCAACAGAAATGATGTCAACAGTCCAATGGAAGGTCAGTTTTAATGATTAAACAAGCTGTCATGATGGGTTTAAGTTGTAATTTTTACTTACTGTGCTCATGCAGAGATTGTTCGAGCCATGACTTTTGTAATAAACCAGGGCATGGCCATGTACTGGGGAACCTCACGCTGGAGCGCTATGGAGATCATGGTGAAGAACAATCTATCCAAATCTATGTTTGATTTGTGGCATAAATGCAGATCTGAACCATCTTGTTTCTCTCATTTGGCACCAGGAAGCATACTCGGTCGCACGTCAGTTCAACCTGATACCACCGGTGTGTGAGCAGGCAGAGTATCACTATTTCCAGAGGGATAAAGTCGAGGTGCAGCTTCCTGAGCTCTACCACAAGATTGGTCAGACGTCCACAGCTTCAATCACTCAGATGTGTTTAACAGAAGCTTCATTTGAGTCACTGACTCTGTTTCTCTCTCTCTCTCTCAGGGGTTGGGGCAATGACCTGGTCTCCACTTGCTTGTGGATTAATCACRGGGAAGTACAGCGATGGGGTTCCAGAGTGCTCCAGAGCATCCATAAAGGTCAGTTTAACTTAACGGACAGGCATCAGGGATTTCTCTCGCAAAATCAGCCTCACTGTTTCAGGATCTGATTTCTCTTAATCGTTGGTTCTGATGAAGGGATACCAGTGGCTGAAGGAGCGAGTGAACAGTGAGGAGGGTCGTAGGCAGCTCGCTAAAATCAAGGAGCTCCATCTACTGGCAGACAGACTGGGCTGCACTGCTGCACAGTTAGCCATAGGTAAATGATGCAGCTTGTTGTTATTTCATCACTGTGTGACTGGAAATTCAGATTGAAGAAATTTAGGTTATTGCTTGTTTAAAATACTCCAAAMATAAAATTTGTCTAATGCATTAAGAACCAACTGAGTTTTATTTTTTTATCTTTATATTTAACCAGTATTTCATATTTGTTACCATATAGCCTCTCCACAACAAGTCCCTGCCTATCCTCTGTAAAATGTCTTCATGATCCTGATTGGATTTGACCTTCCTGAATTCCTTCTTAAACACACTTAATGATGACACGGCAAAAAGCCAACATCTATTGTTATAGCTCTGGAGTGTTTTAGCTGCAGGTCATCTTTGGAGCAAGTTTTATTTTATTTGTCAAATTTACATAAGAATTTGAGTAATGCATACCCAAATGCAGGTGAGCAAGTTGTAGATTGATGATAATCAAACCTTGAATCCCAGGAATTTAACCTGACCTAACATAAACAGGAAGGTTAAATGAATGACATAAGCTTCCTGTGAGAATTAGCACACTTGAGGAGGGATTACTGAGGAGCTGGAACTGAGGGCGTCAGGAGAATGGGACTAGAAATGAACATAACACAACTGAATAACTAAAATGTAAGATAATGAGACATAAACACAAGACATAATATGTAACAAAAAAACACAGATATATTCATGTGGGACAAGTCTAGACATTGCATTTCATTCTGAATTTCCTGGTGAAAAGTGGCTCCACCCTCCCTTAAAATAGCATCTGAAATGCAGCACATATTGACACATTTTAGCTTTATTGATCCTCTCACAGACATCAAAGTCATTCAGTTCATCTTTATGTTTGTTGTTTTGAATATTGAAAAAACTGTAAACTATCACTTCTGAGGGGTTTTTTTATCATACGGATTTTCACCTGCATGTGAATTTGCAGAATGCATATGTGTACATGTGCTTGTTTGCCCCCCTGTTAGCAAAATATCTCATGAATAAGTGCATGGCTTTTCATGAAAATCTTAAGAAGAAATCATCACATGTACATCTGCAACCTTCACTTTTGGAGTCAATCTGAAGAGCTATCTCAAGTAATCCATCTTAGTAAACACAAAATATGTCTGAATTTTATAGGTATTAAGCTACAATTTGGAGTAGTAGTTGCTGAGTCATCCCCAACCCATTGTCTGAGGACAAAAAGACCACATAAGTGTTTTGTTTAAAACTTTGGTTCAGGGAAGAAATCCCAGTCTCTTTAGTCATGATTTAAAGTTTATTTTAACAAACTGTTCATTTTCTATTAACATGATTTTCTGATTTTTGACATAAATCAGCTATAGTTATTTAACAACTATAGTGTTTAAGGATTGATAACCTGTTGATCTGACCTCCTGACTTCCTTGTTTTGTTTCTCAGCCTGGTGTCTGCGCAGTGAAGGAGTCAGCTCGGTACTTCTGGGTGTTTCAAATGCAGAGCAGCTTATTGAAAATCTGGGTGCCCTTCAGGTAAAAAGTTTTGTTCCTTCTGTATCCATCAGTTTTTTTTTACCCCAAAATGATGAGCCAAAATTGTTTAAAATATAAACATATATGTGTAACTGTGGAGTATACAAAGAATCAAACGGCATGTGCTCAAAATAACAAACTCTAATTCTATTTTTGTCTTCATTTGTTTCAGATTTTGTCCCAAATGACCCCTCAGACCATCACAGAGATTGATGCCCTGCTGGGAAACAAGCCACATGCAAAGAAAGAGTCCCGCGCTTGAAGATGCAAACTGAAGTGATCAAACATCCTTCGCAAAGCAGAAGAAGAAAAAAATCAACAACTTTGGGGGAAACATCGCTTTTTGCTCTGCTGTATACTCAACTTGCATGTTCTCTGCAACATTACGCTTCCAGTATATGCGCATACCCATTTTGCGCAGTAAATTCTACCACATATTCAAAAAAAAGAAAAGAAAGAGGACCATATCTCTCAAGTGTGGAAAAAAATCATCTGCTCACTGTCTGTTGTTCACAGACTATCTAAGTTGACCAGAGTGACAGAAACACAGAGAGGTTTGAAAACGATCAGCTGCTGTCAGAACAAATTGGACTCTGACTGATTAAACACAAGCGGAAAAGAAACCCCCTCACCACCACCTCTTTGGTAAAACCATAACTTTACTGGGTAAACGGTGCTTTTTCTGGACATGTGAGTCTCCTTCCTTTGCAGCTGCCTGTCATTCTGTACGGTGTTTAGTACCCAGCAAACAGAGAGCCAAAGGTTAGTGCCCGCGTGTCTGGCCTAACGTTTCTCATAATGTGCATGTGGTCCACTGCGCTCACTGCTTTACAGGGTTGGGAACAATGGAGCGCTTGTGGAGTCATTACAGTGATCCAAGTGTTTCTAAAAGAAACAACATTCCTTCTAGTTAAAAGAAAAAAAGTATTGTGTTTTACACGAATAAACGAATAGAAGTAAATGATCTGAAAWGCATATATTTATTAAAAATAAATACTTTAAATAGTGCATAATTTTTGTGCTACAAAAAGAAGCTAACGAGCAGGTGCAATCTTGAAAGTGACTTTCCCAACCCTGCAGTCTTTTTGCCTCCTCTTTTTTGTAAACTGTGCGCATGTCCCTTTAAGAGCGAATAAGCCCTAACCGGGTGTAAATGTGGCATGGCTTTTATGGCTTATGTAGATTTGCAATGCCCTTGTAAGCCATTGTTTTGTTTCGGGGTTTTTTTATGTTTTTTTTTCTAAACGGTCGGTTCAGCAGCTGTACAGCTGGGCTCTTGCTTTAAGGTCTCTCAGCAGTCTGCAGACAAGGCTGTGTCAATCTGAAACTGAATCTTTGCAATGTCTTAAGCTGTCTAAGACAGTATTGACAACATGAGTCAATGATGCCATTTGTGTGAAGACTATCTTGAGCAGGGGTTTGAGACAGTTGAAGGGAGTGGAAAAGTCACTGGATTTGGACACACTGTGAGGAAACTAGATTTGAAATAATAGAGAAAAAAATAAGTGTTTATCAAATGTCATATGACATCACTTAGGGTATGGGTTAACAAATGTCTTTTTCTTTTGTTAAACCTAAAAAAAATAGTTTTTCCTGCTAATATTTGAGTATGATTATTTCTTCCCTTAAAGCAATAGTTYACAGCTTTTGAAGTGGGGCATGTGGAAAGGTTATGAACAATTATCTTACATATCAAAGATGGACTGATTACCCCAGAGCAAGATTTTCCAAGCTCCAAGACAAAAATTAACAGGAACATTAAAAAAGACAAAATTTCAACTTGAAAAGTTGGAAACTCCTGACGAGTCATGATCTTAAAATACAGTATGGTTGATATGCATTTGAAAAGTTGTAATAGCTGCAGTAATTATCATTTCTGCTTACCTTCTTTCACTTTGTAGCTCAGTAAACTAGTCACACATGTACTGGTTATCCACTCTGAATAAATATGTTAGAATTTTGTTTAARTGCAGACAAAACCATTGTTTTTGAGTTGAATGCTAATGGTAATTAGACAAATCATAGCGTGCAACCATTAATAAATACTGCTGGTTTTCTGTTTAAAGTTTAAAGTGTCCAGCACACTCTATCCGAAGCTGAGCAGCCGATGCATGGTCACGGGCTTTCTTGACGAGTGTTTTCAAACACACCTTTCATAGCCCATGAGACAAATGGTGCAGAGCTCCTGGGATACCTCTAACGCTGCGGTACAAGTCACAGCTTAGAGTCCCCCCCACCCCCACCCCCACTGGAATCTCCAATCTGAAATTCCCCATTAGGCCACAAATCTGTCATGGGTAGAGCACCCCAGTTTTCACCAGATGTTTTCCTCTATGAACAATATCTGTTATTCCATCAACAAGTTCTTGGCCTTTTGACTACCTCTATAAATGTCTGTAGGAGCTGTACTTTCTGACTGCCTCGGACAACTGCTCCTCMAAACTATCCATGTTGTTTGGACACATAACAGCCGACTTCTTCGTTTTTGTCTGAGCTCKTCTCYGCATAAACAAGCAYGCCCACAAACTTCTAACCAATCACACAATACTCGGCGCATTCGCCTTTGAGAAAAAATCCAGCCCGGCCCTTGTGTCAGGAAGAGACGGGCAAAGCTGATCTATGAATAAAATAACACACTTGTTGCCACTCTACATTAATGAGATGATTTTGCAGCTTTGGATAGAGTATGCGGGGCTCCTTTTKTTGGGTCGGCCTTCTTTCCTAAAACAGCTTCTGACTTCTGAGGTGAATGGAACACAGCAATAGTTTGGTTTTGACCAAGWTTAAAGCTGAGTAGAATTAATACTAAAATGCTATTTCAAACCAACTCCAAACTCAAAAATTTTAAAGCAGTTCATGTGAATGGCATTATATTAACATTTGCACTGCTGTCAACTTGAAATAGTTATTTACATTAAATTTAATGATTATTTGTTGGAGCAAATAGCATTAGCAGTAGCTAGCTGTAGCACTTCCGGCGGGAATRTTAGATTTCTGCTAGAATAASCGTGTAATGTGAAACTGAAAGCAGCGTAAAAGTTTATAAGACAATGTGAGCATGAACTACTATAAAAATGTTGAGACAGGAGTTAGTTTAGGATGGCATCGATTGACTTTGGTCTTGGCGACACTTSAGCAGTTAGCTTGGTCAGAACTAAGGGCTGTTCAAAGATTAGGACTTTTCTTAAATTTTTTTCTTTCACTGTGCTGCATTTTCTTCCTGTATTTTCCTTTATTTGACTGACTTCATTYCTTTGTAATGTGGAAATTTGCTTACTTCACTTATTGTTCAGGAAAATGGCAAAATGTTTTGTTTTTCAGCTCATGGAGATGTTCCACCTGAAACAATGTCAATATGTACAGGCTTTCCTGTTCCATCAGTCAGAGACAATAACAGATCATTTTACGGATTGAGAAAGTTTTCCGAAGCATCGCTCAGCTTCATGACTCTGTGATGATGCACAGTTGAACTGAGAGCAACTTCAAGTGTACAGATACTTCAAACAAACCTTGAAAAATGTAACTTTGCCTGCCTAACTTATATTTTACTGTCTTGCAACAAAAAAAAACTACCAAAAAAAAAAACAGAAACAAACCAACAGTAAGGGACGAGATGACTCATACTGAATGTATCTTGTCAGMTGCTAAAAACTGAACTAAAAAGACAAAGCACAGAGTGATTCGCTAAAAGTWATGGTGCAGTCCAGCAAATATTTACATTTTGATTTTGTGCAAAAGATTGTCAACTGGAGTTTCATGTACCCATACTTAAATCTAAAWAATCAGACAGGATTTTGTATTTTGTAACTGGAACATAAAAGATGGGAAAATCAAGTCACAGCTGTCGAATTGGATCTCATTGTTTAGGTAACCGTCCATGTTAATATTTGAAATAAACTGTTTATTTATGCACATGTACAGAGATATTCATTTAAAAGTTGCGAAAAAACAATCTACTCCAAGAAAAGATGCTAGCTAACATTATTCATTAGTCAAATATGTAACGATGTAGGTTTATGCAACCTCCTTTGATTGGTTTTACTTTGAACCAAAATATTTTGAATTCTTGACTCGTGTTTTTATGAATAAAATAATGTTGGTCTTTTTTAGAGACTTAAAGGTCACTGATAAAAATACTAAAACAGCCTGGCAAATAATTTAACTTGAGCTAACTGAACTAARCAGATAACATTTAGAGCAGAGTGCATTCCTCTGAAGCTAATCAAAATTTATTTGTTCTTTTTTTTCCCCACTCACTGAGGCTCAAATATTAGTGTCGTTTCTGYAGAACTGCTTTGTGGGATTTCACATGAAAAGCATCGGAGCAACAGGAAGAAATAGACAAATATGATATTACCATGACTTTGTCTCAACTTCTGCTGTATGTTCGACATGTTTCTATTAACTCTTGATATTTAATTCCTATTTTGTTCATTCAGATTTGAACCGTTTCTCACTCTAAGCAAGACAATTTCTCTGGTTCTAGTTTAGTTTTCTTTTTTAACATTTCTCATGGTGACATTTTTGAGAAAAATAATACCTTTATTTTCCATGTTCACTCTGTAAATGCAACAAAAGYCCATGTCTAGTGACTAACTGAGAAGGCATTAAGAAATAAAGGTGGAAAATGGCGTATTTAAATGAGTTATGCAACCTTGTTGAAAAAAAAAGCTCAGTGATTTTGAAAAATAGATATGGGATTGACAGTGGCATTGTCTTTCTGAAATAAGCAAGGCCTTTCCTGACAAAAACATTGCTCTGCCATTACATCCTACAAACAACTATTCTATTGATCAGAATTAGTAGTGTCTTCACAGATGAACAGTTTACTCATGTGAACTTGAAACCTCTCAATCGCAGTTGTGGGGGAGGGGGCGTATCTTTTAGGCTACGTCCATAACATGGTTGCCATCTTGAAAGCTGTCATAGTGGATTTAAATCCAGCTTTTGCAATGAAAAAAGGTCATGTAGTATATATAAAATAAGACTAGAATTGTCTCAGATGGATTGTTGCAATCAGATGAGCATTGTCAACACAGAAAGTTCAAAACATTTGTTGTGCGCTGTCTGTGTTCAACACCAGGGACAGTGCATTGTCAGCTGTGCATCACAGGCAACGTTTCCAGTTGTTGTCGCAAATTTCTACGTTAAGAACTTTTGAACCAAAAACGGTATAGCAAATCTGACTGCAGCAATCTATTTGACATCTTTGATATGCTACATGACCCTCTTCTCTTGGAAAAATGTTTGACTTTGATCCAGTTTGGTGGTGGCTTTCAAGATGGCAGCCATCTTACTGACAAAATCTAAAATATAGACCCCTTCACCCATTACTCGTTGGGGGTTTAAAGATTCATTTTCTCTTTGTTTCTGAAATAACTGACTCTGTGTACCACTGGACTTTCAACTGTTTCTTATATACATTATATGGACTGTTGTTACTAACTAATTTCCACACTCACGAGATCCACTATCTGTGCCCCAGTAAACCCTTTTTGTGGGACACAGCTGCTGGTATTTGTGGGTTAACACCCTTACAGAAAGGCTCAAAGTGCTCAACAACCGTAAATCCGCATCACCAAGTTGTCACCTCTCAAGCTGAGATAATTGGTTCGCGATGGTTAGTGAACACGCCCAAAAGAACCGCTACTGTTGTCTATGACCGACAYGATACCTCTAGGGTGATCAACCTGCCTGCAAAAACTGTGTAGGTTGATGTTCCTCCAGGTACAGTAGTTCACATTGACGACGTTGCTCTTTATCACCTCCAACCTGACCAATTTGAAGCCAGTTTGGAATTTCCCAATCTCTTTAAAAATCTTAGTTTGGAACTAGACTCCCWAACCATTGAACAAATCCAATTTGAAGGACCCAAAACCATAGAGGTCGAACCCGTAGACCGAGTCCTCAAAACWCTGAACACCCATGCTGGAGTTCCTATTCAGTCGATCACATACTCATGGTCTGCCTTGGATACCCTAAGTCTAACCTTGGTAATTTTGAGTTGCGGCTCAACGCTCGTCTTAGCGATAATCTATTTCCGATATGTTTGGTCTCTCCGGGCTAGGCTTGAACGTCTGATTGCACGTTACAATAGAGCCACTACATGCAGATCCGAGCCCTCCCTTGACACTCCAAATGTGTAGATATTCACCACATCTCACACCATCTTTCCTTTCTCTCTCTTGTTCTCTCATGTAGAATGAGGTTTAGCTCTCCTATAGCTATTAGCCACTCCTTTTGTTTGGTATACAGTATACTGTACTTATCTTACAATAGTTATGTATTACATATACGACTAAGCTTGGAGACATGTGAATGAGTGTATTTTGGAACTTATAAAAGTTTGATCATCACATTGTTCCAAATTGTTCATGCCACAGTTTCGAATGTCACATAAAAATCAGATTTTCAACTATGGTTGAGCTCCCATATAACATATATGTTTTCATTGCTGAGAAAAAGCCTGTTAATAACCGTAGCATCAGCTGAACAGAATATATAGTCAAAATGTAAATTACAATTTTTTTGTTGAGAAACGCATTTTTAAACAATTAATATAGACACAGTGGTGCGTTGTGAACAGTTACATTTTTCCCTCATATGTAGCTTTAAAACGATTTTCACGTGAACATTTTGTAGCTCTGTAGTTAAGTTACATTCCTGAAAAGACTCTGCTCTTAAATTGCAAAGGCTTTTTCATCTGTAAACCAGCGAAGGAAGGCAATGCTCCCCCAGCCGTGCGTCTAGCACTGCCTGTGCTGCACAAACAGCAGCAGGGCCCGCTGGGAAGCCACACACGCTTAGCGGGAACAGAAGAAACAGCTGTGACGCCAACACTCGCCGCAGCCTCTCGGTTCCTGGACTCCCAAGTGCCATCGGAGTGGCAGATGAAGCATATGTGCTGAAAAGTGTCGACTGCCTCACCGCCCAGCAACATCGAAGCAAAACAGGTTTTGCTACATGATTCATCCTTTGCATGAGGAATGGAGTTGGACAAGGTGATAAATTAAAAAAAAAAAACTGAATGAGGAAGCAACTGATAAGCACATTGGAGATCTACAAGCCCCACATCTAATAAAGCATACTTCACACTTTGCCTTATTCTATCAGTTAAGGGATTACATTTGTGATCAGACTAGGTAMTAAAATACAGAGGCAGGCTGTGGCTGCTGTAGTGAACCTGAKGTCACAGATAAACTCAGCTGTTTTCTTACAGCGGAGTGATGTGGAGACGAATGATCCAAGTCTGTAGAGCTATGGGTACTGGAAAATTTCCTTCATTTGTGTAAAAAAAAAAAAGGGTTGTAAAGAATCTTAAATGCTCCCTTGACTGAAAGAAACATTTTTTTTATAAAAATACATTGGTTTGGGTAGTTTTAGGGAATGTCAAAGCAATTTGGACAAACCAAAACATGTATAAGGACATTTTTTTTAAAGATTTGTAATTTCAGATGAGGACCAGGTTGCTGGTAAATGTTTGTACTGCTACCACAACACTAGGCCTAAGGGACTGATGATCATGAATTTCAGCAAGATCAACTTTCATCCATTCATCAGCCACTCTGCTTTAACTGCTTTTCTGAGCAGAACCTCAGGAGAATCGGTATGAATCTCAACAAGAACACGTACCACCTTGGTCATCCATTCTCTGTACCTGCTTTTTCCTTACAGGGTCATTGGTGTCCAGATCCAGCAGTTACAGTGCGAGAGGTGGGGTACACCCTGGACAGGTCGTAAGTCCATCACAGGACCACGAAACAAATGAGACAGCCATTCACACCTAGAGACAATTTAGATTCACCGTGGCCCAACGGTCATGTTTTTGGTCTGTGGGAGGAAACTGGAGTAGCCAGAAAAAACATGATGGGAACTTTACCCAGAAAGATCCCTGGCTGGGATTCRATCGGGCGACCTTCTTACTGACAGCTTACTGAGAGGTAACAGCTCCATCAACTGAGCCACATCTTCTTGGTCCTTTACCTGGAAAACAGCTTATTAAAAGGATAATTCAGATTTTTCAAAGAGGGGTTCTGGAAAGGTTGTGAACAAGTTTGTACACATCTCTTTGAAAGAACTCAGCTTGAATAAAGAGTTTAATTCTGACTGGATTGACCAGCTAGTCTGAGCGGGAACGTCTTAAAACTTGAATCTTCAATGTTTCATAGCTGTTTATTTATAAACCTGTACATTGCAGTCAACTACACATAGTTTTTTCATTAAAAATATTGCAGTGTTTCTGCAGGAAGTGCCTCATATCATTTTTCATCATTCAAATTTATCATTCAAACCTCATGTCAAAAAGATAACAAAAATACTTCAATTTAATCTTGCAAATTTTAGGCAAGATACAGTTTGACTAATTCGGCTGCAAAAACTTTTATGAATGCTATATGATCATTTTTCATACCACTTACTGTTTAAGTTGGGGACAAGCAAACTCATCAACTCTAAAGCCTGTGGAGATACTTTATAAACAGACATTAAAGATCTTAGATWAAAAAAAAATCTGTAGGATACCATCATTGTAAGATTTTAACAAATCATCATTTGTTGAGTTGGGAAAATATGATCACATTTGTAAATATCTGTCTGGTTTTTAAAATTYTGCAWGGTCTTGCACCTTCTCAATTTGAAGCACTTGTCACGTTGTTGTCGGTAAGGACCACCAGAACAAATACCAGAAAGCATAAGAACCAGTGGATCCTTCAAATTATTCTCAAATGCCTTAAAATCATGGCTCCTGGATAATCATCTCTGTAGACAGACTATTTTATCCGTTTTGTATTTTTAATGTATTGCCTTGAATTGTTGTTGTGCTAAATGACTTTCTATTATTTTTAATCATGCTTTTTGTCACATTTTTAGGATTTGTATTTTTTTAATGAAAGTAACTTGTTTTTTATGTACCCATTGTATTTATATCTATAGGACCTTGAGGGACTACAGATGAAAACTACCCTCTATGGCTAATTCTGGCATTTTCTGTAATATGCACTGTCCCTCCTTAAATAAACATTTCAATGGAAGTGCTAGATGCTAATGTCTGTGCTTCTAAATAATACTGCTGTCAGTTTCTACACCAAAATCTAAATGCTCATCTGTGACTCTTATGTATTATTGATAAGTTTATTTGTTCTGATAAAGATTTGTTTCAATGTCATGCTTTGCAAAAATAACGGACAGTGTAACAACTCACACACAAATAAATAAATAAATAAATAAATGCTTGTCCCTAATTTGTCCCCAATGCCTGCACATCTGCTCAGTCCCACTTGGCTCCCCCAAGACCACTTTCCAGCAGAAGTCCTCAACATAACCTAAACACGCCGCAGTCCTCTACCGGCAGCTGAAGGAATGAAATCCTCCCAAACAGAGGTGCTATTCTCAGCTGCATTTAAAGCTTTACGTCTTATCTGTAAAAGAAAAAAAAAAAACCACAGCTGTGCAAAATAAACAAGCCAAAAAATGATCACAGAATTATTTTATTCATTTATTTATTTTTTACTAAAATACATGTTGCATGCAGATTTTGTCCACAACAGTTAATGGAAACACATTTAAGCTAGAACAGGACCACATTTGAGGCATTTTTTTTTTCCTCATTAGAAATAGGCAAATAGGAGTTTAAAGTCTGTACGGTATGTGCAAATTCCAAGTGGCTTTTAAAAACTAGTGACATCTTTTCATTCCAGTGTAGAAAGCTTATTGTATCTGCATCACAGTCCCACACATATTTGAAAACAATAAAATAAAAAGTATTTTGGATGCAAGTGCTAGAAATATATAGATAAAAAATTAATAAATTATCTTAGAGGACCGTTGCTTAAACAAATAAATATKATCTATCTTGCAGAGTAAAAATGAGTGAATAAGCTAATCACCTTATATCCGTTAATATTTTCAGGCAAAAAAATGAAAACAAAATTGATGAGATGTTTTAACTTTAMGTAGTTTTGAACTCATCATAAAGAAGCATTTTTTATAATTATAATATAAAGTCCAGTTTGTCCCTATTAACAGTAAAACAGCTTTTGATCAACAAAACAATTAAAATAATTATAATAATGTGATTTACCCCATCTATAAAAAACCCACTCTGTAATCTGAATTTAGCTTCAGGATTTAACTATAATTAACATTAAGATGACATTTTTAAAGAAAATTTACAAAAATAGTTGCAGCACATTGKCAGACAATTTGTGGTGCAACTATTGACACCCACCAGGATGAGCAAACGTGCAGAATTTTACAAAAGAATGAGTAAAATGTGTCCTAGTGGATTCAGTACCATTCCAAAATCCATTTCGAGACCTTGGGTAAATTGTCACAGTTTCAGCTTGTTAGTTTCAGGGCTCCGATCTTCTTGACCTCCGTCAAGGTCCCTGTTCTTTGTGTATCCACAGAGTTCTACACTAGGACACTTAGACATGCTTAATTTAGGCAATAGTACCCAACGTTGTGTAGATTAGAGTGGTGTGACCTCGAAACTTTGCACTGCTAAACACTCAACAGATACATTTGGTCATAGACACCTAATGGTACAACTAATCTGACTGGTATTCTTTTATCTTTTTTTACTACCACATACTTTTAACTTTAAAAATAATAAATATTAACAAGTCTTCGTCTGTGCAACACTGGTAAAACCAGAAAACGTTTTAATCGTGGTGATGACATGATATGTGCAGAATGACCACTAAATGCTGATCTAAATCACAGCACCAAGAATTCTAACTCACAAGAGAGTACATATCTCTGATTATAGCTTCCCTCCAACACCCCCCTTTAAATTCCAGAGTCAGATCCAAAATCTTTAACCTGGCAAACAAAGCCCTTTAGAATTGACCTTACAGCATCGTGCTTTACTCTCAGTGCTGGTTTTTAAACCGTGAGCTGCTTTCAAAGCTCCAAGATATGGATCAGTTTGAGCATTATAAGCTGAAGGTTTAAAGGAAAGCGTACCTTTCTTCACTAGTTTTATTGATTGATTTATGGCACTCGATGCGACCTGTGCAGGCTTTTGCACCGACAGCAGCCTGTGTACGAAGGCATACGTGGAGTAGAGGACACAAAACGCCAAAAAAGAAAAAGAGGAGGGAACTCTGCACTCTACTTTAAAAGGCCTGTACGATGAAAATAAAGAGGTAGGCTGATTYGCTTCGCCGCTCAGAAAAGACTGACAGTTCAATAAGATATGGAAACGCCTGTGAAGTGCTAATCAAACGAGCCACGCTCAAAGCCTGGTGTAAAAAATAAAATGACTATCCAACACAGCATGCTTAAAATCAACCATCTAACMTCTAAAAATAGTTTCTTTTTTAATATAGACACTTGCATAATATGTACTTAATTTATTCTTGTGAACGATGAGACAATAAAACACATGACTCATGCATGCATTACCATCTCCAGAACGTGGAACAATAATGAACACAGATGGATGTGACTGCACAGCAGACTAAGGGTGGGATTCGCTTGGATTCTTGAGGGGCAATTTGAATATTAAAGCAACCACAAATCAGAGGGTCTTCTTGTCTTTCCGGCTGCCTGTCTGCATGACATCGTTGAGAGAGAACGTGGTGAACGCAATCTGCTCTATTTCACTTTCTTTCCCGCATTCCATCAGGCAGGAAAACTGATCTTTGTCCACATTGTAGGCCAGGTCTGAGTACCCGCTGGGACCCCTGTGGATGATCCTGGGCCTGTCCCATCCGGACGAGTGCAGGGGCGACCGGTTCAAGTACACCCCCATGTCCCTTCGACTGGACTTGTTGGTCGGGTGTGTGAAGAGGAGCCAGGTTTGCGTGTCCGGCGACAACAGGGACGTGCCGCACGCCTTGCTTTCCGCGTCGTCGTTGGGGACGAATTCGGGGGCGGGGAAGCCGACGACGCTGCCCTGACAGCCGGAGGGTTGTTCCACGAGCTCAGAGGCCACGTGGGGCTTGTCGAAGTAGACCCCGCTGTTCTCGCTCAGGGCCTCGCACCTGTGACCCCCGCTGTGACGAGCGTTGCAGTAAAGATGGCTCCTGCCCTCGTGGTCTATGATCTCTGCCATCTCGCATTCGCAAGACTTCTTTTGGAGCATCTTGCCGACCCGCCACGTTTTCCCAAAGTCCTCACTGTAAACCGTGAATGAGCGTGGGTACACTGTAAAGGGAACGGGGAAGGAGCAGCACCTGTAGGGGATGTAATAGGCATACGCAGGGACGATCAGCCTGCCCCCCTCCAGCTGAACGCCGTGGCCGGGGCCCACAGCGAATGTGGCCCATTTGTGGACAGCGTCCCCAATCACGCCCTCCGTTAGGTCCGTAACATTGCTCCAAGTTCGCCCGTCGTCACTGCTGCTAACGTAGCAAAGACAGGCCCTGTTCTTACCTGTGACGATCTGCTTTATCTCTGTGGTGTTTCCCAAAATACAGATGAAAAAAAGAAACAGGGTTTTGCTGTTTTTCTCGTACACCGGGCAGGGGTTCATGGTGCGGTAATTTGGAAGACACGCCATTGAAAGTTCCTCACTGGATGACCACTGGAGGTAAAAGACAACATTAAAAAAATAATGTAATGCTTACAGGCGTTTGTAATAAAGCCAAGGCTCAGTGTTGCAGTTAGATGTTCAGAATGACTCATGATGGAATGAGTTATTCTTTCACCAGGGTGGAGCAAATATATAATATACACATTCAATTATGAAAAAAATAAATCCACACAGGGTCAAAATTTATACATACAGGCTCATAAATAATACAAATACTTATTATTTTATGAGAGGTGCTGACTGTTCGTATGTTTGGAGCAGTCAAAGTGAGGCTATCAAACATGGTGGTGGTGGCATTATAATGTGGTTCAGGTGTATTGCACAAAGTAGACAGAATCAAAAAGGAAAAGGGCTATATTTAAAATCAGCATAAAACTTAGATACAACTGGATGTTCCAACAAGACAGTGATATCAAACACAACAAAATGAGTTTCTGAATAGATAAAAAAAAGGCCAAAATTTGTTACCTATTCTTTAAAGGGGCAATCACATGTAAAATCTACTTTTTTTTAGCTTTATACCATGTTGTAACATTATCCTCTCATCAAAAACATGCCCAGAGTTTTGATTTTGGCTCATTCATGCATGAAGGAGAACAAAAACGACCAGTTGGGCCTGGGACCGCCTTTCAGGTGCAGCTCCTCCTCTGGGGTGTGTCTCTAAGCCGAGCTTCTGCATCACAGAGCACGCCTCCCCCGCGGCTCCTGCGGGCTATCAGCAGCAACAACTAGCAAACGAACACCTGGTGAAACCGCACGCCTGCAGCGCTCGTAATGCTAAGTACTTCTCCGACAAAAATTTAAAAAAATTAAAAATATAGTTATTTATTTAATTGTGCGAGCCTCTTTATGGATGCTTTCTGAACAAAAGGGAGGGAATTTAACAGTGGACTAATAAAATTATCACAAAAAGATGACGCAATTCCAACACCCAGAAGTATGCAAACTATATTAGATTAAAATTAGTAGGTGTATTATTTGAGCATTTATGCAAAATTTTGACCATGTCGGATTAGAGAAAAACTACAGTAAATTCAAAGTTGAATCAGTATGTTGTGCAATCATACTCTACTGTTAGTGCCTCTGCCATCTGTTGACATAGAGCTAGAATAACTAACCTGAACAGATCCATCATCTTTCAGCAGTCCTCTTCTCATAACCAGAATCTTGGCGTCRTGGTCACAAGATGATGTCCTTTTCTCAGCAAAGGCGAGGAAGGTGTGACAGTGCCTCAGGTAGAGGAGAGCAGGAATCCTGTATGTTATCCCACTGGGCTCCCTTTCAAATAAAGTTGTTTTAACTGGTTCCTCTCCACTGATAGCCTTTGATGATCTGTTCCCCATGGTGGATGAGATGTCCTGCATGGAATGTCAGACATTATCATGTGCAGAATCTATTTTATTTATTTTATTTTATTCTTTTTGAAAAGCTCAGACTAAGAAAGAGTTCACACTTCAGTAGCTTCTCGCGTGCACCGACGAGCAGTCAGGGTAAACTACAGACACAACACAGCCCTTACCTTTACTTGTCGCTCTTGACTGGTTCTACCCTTGACTCGGCATTGTAGCGTCCATATGAAAATGAAACCAGGGACATCTGGTGTGCACGACACTGATGTTGAAGGTTCATCAGAAACAAACGAAGGACGACACCGAAAMAAGAGGGAGCTTCCCTCTTACTTCCGTGTTCGTGTCTTAAAGCGCTGATTCAACGGGACGTCGAGTATCAATTATCTGATCCTGCTGGGGCAATGTTTTTGTCTTTTTCGCATTAGCTGAAAAAAAACAATAAGAAGAAACTTATATGTAATTTTGTTGTTGCGTATTGAAAAGGCACAATGAATATATTTTACCTAATGGCGGAGTATTATCTTGTCTATGCGAATACTCTTTGATAATCGACGCTCAGTCTGTCGTAAACCGCCCCCTGCTGGACTGGAAGAAACGCATTACGGCTTACTGCCTGTTGCTAGGATACGAAGCGGCACTGCAATAACACACGACTGCTGCTTAAATTTTAACAGCTTGCACGAAAAGTTGTTTGGCGGAGATAACGAAATGTTTTCACCGTTTTTCAGATTTAATGACGACCAGAACTTTCCAACCAAATACTCTGCCGGGAGATTACAGCGTCGTGGGAAAGAAGGTTGGTTAAAGGGGTACCATTATT
>NW_013952663.1:510382-511546 GCF_001266775.1 Austrofundulus limnaeus
TTATTATTGCTTTGAGGGTTCATGGGATCAAAAGTTGCTAATACTAAAATTCTGCTCATGCGCAAGATAAAGTTGAAACAGTTAACATAATTTACAACCAGGAAAACTTCTAGGTTTCGTGAGATAAATATGATTGGTTGATTGTGATAGTTCTTATGAAATTAAAGAGTAAATACTTTATTGGCAACTCACAGAACACACTGAAATAATTTTTGTATCATTAGCTCATGAAATTAAAAAACATGCAATGTTATTACCTCTAGAGGCAAAGGCAACATTTTACACAAATGTTTTTATCTTTATTGTTGCTGTTGCAATGTAACTTTAAATTGTTTTTATTGTTTATAAATTAGCTATTGTTAGTTAATAAAAATAATTACCTTTTAAGTTAAAGTATCAGCTTTAGAACCAGTGGGCACAGTTCCCCTAAAGCACTAAAGCACTAAAAGGGGGACTAATTTCCTGATTAGTGCTTTAGGGCTTTTACTAATTTGAAAATTTATTGATGGATTAGCAGTTTCTAGATTTATAGGCTAAATTTAGAAGCACTAACTGAGGTCTTTATTGATTAATGTTAACAGCTGAGGGTGAAAGCTGTCACTCATTTTGTTCATATGTGTGTCACTTATCCACCAGGTGACAGTATAATGATGATGATGATGATGATGATGATGATGATGATGCCTTTATTGTCATTGTACGGAGCACAATGAAATTACTTTTAAGAACACCCATTCAAGAAGACACACACATGACAAAAACAATATATAGAAATACGTATATTGATAACATATGACTGTAGAATGTCAATAAGAAGTCTTAAGAGACCAACATGGCAATATGTGACTCATGTTGTCTGTTGAAGATTGTGTTATTTTAGTGCTTTAGAATTAGCTTTTGCTAAATTTTCAGTGCATTAGTGCTTTAGGGGACCTAAATATGTCAGTTAGGGCTTTAGGGCTAGTGGAACTAATTTTTAGATTAGTGCTGCCCACCACTGTTTGAACAAAAATTAGTTTGAACATTGTAATGGAACTAATACTTTTATGTTTAAGCAAGTAATTCATGACAACCTTTAATGACCTAGGTTTTCATGACATGCTGTTCATCTGCAAATGATTAAAGTCAGAACAAGATTTGCTAACAACAGTCATTCTTAGATAT
>NW_013952663.1:511972-515397 GCF_001266775.1 Austrofundulus limnaeus
ATAAAACTCAGCTGATCATCTCACAGAAGATTTTCATTCTTGGACCACGTATTTCTGTCTTTGTTAAATAAATATTGCCATAACAAACATTATTTTCTTTTAATGTGTCATTTTATGATTATTATTATTATTATTTTCATTATAGGAGAGGGTCACTGGCTTGTTGCTAACAGAAAGCCAGAGCAGCAGAGAAACAGGAATGAGCTTAGAAGAATCAAGGAGGTCTGTAGAAATGAGTACATCAACACTCCTCATGAAGGCACGTTAGATGCAGACTTCTTGGTAAGAAATAGAAATATCCTGTCAGAGTGGCTGAGTGTCAAAATAAATCATGGTTAATGGTTTTATTTGTTCTTGTAGCTCCGGCTGCATTGTGTCGCTGAGCCATCGCAGCTCTGCTCCATCGACATCAGTGAACGGAAACTGAATTCTGTAGGAATTATTATTATTATTATTATTATTATTAGTCATGCTAGTGCCATTACTTCATCTCTGTATTACATTAAGCAGGTGAAAAAGGACATCATTATTACATGGCATAAATTCATCATTTTGCACACGCCACCCGTGTCACTGGGTTAAAAATGACTCCAAGCTTTTCCTTTAACATGCACAGGTCAATGCAGAAGACCTYAAGCTGTTTACAAATGTTGCCCACGTTGACGCTTCCATCAACTCCCTCACTTTAGGTGATTATTCTTCATGTCCAGCCTGCTTTTATGTCTGCCTCTTGTTTGGATCTGAAACACTTCATTCTCCTCTCCAGGATCCTTCTGCTGTTTCAAGTCTTTGAGAGAGCTCAGTCTGGCTTTGAATGGAATTTGCGACGTGACGTTTGATGCTGCTGAGTTCCCTCATCTAAAGGTAAAATGACATGAATGAAACCATAACTGTGCGCAGTGGCGGAGCCAGGGGGAGGCCAGGGCCACAGGGGCGGAGCCAGGGGGAGGCCACTGTGGGAAAAATCTTCGGCTATCCCAAACATTGTTTTTCCAGCTATGTTTTGATGGACATTTTCAGTTCAGCTCAACTGGACTGCTCAAGCAGGTAGTTCTCCACCTATTATATTTAGTAAACAAATACAGAAGTAGGGTAACCTGTACATGAAGACTCACTGACTCCCAGTGAACAGTGTCCCAGCCTTTAACGTGTCAGACCTGAGATAAAATATGTCATTTTCAGGGCCACCCCTATAAAAATGATCTGGCTCCGTCATTGACTGTGTGGAGAAACAGAATGAGCGCTCTTCTTCTTTTAGTCACGTGTTTCGACCCTTCCAGGTTTTAGATTTGTCCTTCAACCATGTATCAGCTCAGGGACTGGTTTCCCTCACTCGGCTTCCACGTCTCCAAACACTTCATCTGACTGGAAACCAGCTWCATCGTCTCCCTCCTACTTTTGGCTCCTCAGACTACGATCAAGCTCTGCTGTAAGTATTTTAACCTACACAAGTAAGAAATAATTTTTTTAATTATGCAAAAGGAAAACCCTCCAACCACAAATTAAAAAAATAAATAATTCCCTGTCCGCAGCTTTTTTTCTAGCTCACATGTTGACAAAATAAATGTAATTTTTACCCCACAACTGCACAAGCTTGAAAAAGAGTCTGTTTTTAAATGTAACAATTTCTAATTGTGTTTTGCAGCCCTAAACTTGTTTATGATTATTTCATCTTGTTATTGTTATTTCTATAGGTATAGTTTATTAAAACATAAGCACAACACTGCCAATAGAAAACAGGATTTAATAACATTAACCAAATAGATCCCAAACTCTAAAGCAGTTCACAAACTAACCAAAGGGTGGCGCACATGTGCTCCAAATAATCTATTTAAAGACTAAATATCCAACTAATGTATCATTTCCACTCCTTATCCCTAATCCTAGTGAAGTGAAGAAAATATCTCTGCAAAGTATTTTTACTAAAACTTGATAACGATATATGTGTTATATGATGCACTTGATGCTTATTATGAGYGTGTTTGTCAAAATCATATATATTTTTTTCCTTTTATCTATTTTTTTTCAGGCCAGGTGAAGAYGGAGCCAGACAGTTTGAGGCTCTCGAAGTCCTGATGCTCGACAACAACAAGCTGACCTTCGAAGTCTTCCACAGTCTGACGAACTTTACAAAGTATTTATGTTGTTGAAGATTTCCTGCACGTTAGTGAACACAGGCCCAAATCACAAAACGTGTCCACTCTCATCTCCAGACTCAAATATGTAAACCTGCAGGGGAACCGGATTTCTGCAATCCCACTTCTAAAAGTGGGGGACAGTTCAAAACTGGAGCAGCTTTCTGCTGAAGATGAAGGTAAATATTCAGGAGAGACTTGATGCAGTGTATATAGATTTCAAATATGTCAGGATTTGTTCAGTAGTCTAACTTTTGCTCCTTAATTCAGCCCAATTTCACTCAAATATGGATGAATATCTGAAGATAATGCAGACCAAACAGACAGAGGACAGTAAAGGATGCAGTCTGCCTCTACCTGAGCTCCAGCATCTCAATTTAGCTGAGAACAAGGTGTGCTACAATTTATATAAACAAACAACAGTGACTATTTAAAAAAAGATACATAAATCTAACATGTCTCATTTGGGTTTCATCATCAGTTTTCCACAGAAGAAGATCTGATTGGTGCAGCTCTGTTCCCAAAGCTCAGTGAAATGATTATTCACTCCAACCCTTTGATCACAAAGAAGAGAGGTAGTCTTATTGTTTTAAAAAAAGTTAATTAAGTGTGGATCAGACTTTAAAAAACACCTTTATGTGTTGGAAGGCTTGCCCATGCTGACTTATTACCTCCAGGAGAGACGAGGAATAGAGATAAAGAGAAACAAGGAGCAAAACATCAAGAATCGCCCACTGAAATGGAAGGTCAGGTGACAGAATTTTAAATAAACAAAATCTAACCTAACAAAATTCGATTCTTCTGTCCCATTTTTATCAATGATTTCATTTTTTTAATTCATATGTGTATTTCAGGTGGAAGAAAACTTTCGGACGATGTCGAAAAAGCCATGTCTGACAGATACGGTTTGTCCGAGAGGAACTCAAAATGTCAAATATGGAAAGACAATCCAAGAAACGACACAGTCTGAGGGCAGGAATTCTACCAATCTACATAACGATGCAAAACACTTCTTTATTACTCAGGTATCGAGTTTACCATTTAACCTGTGTTATTAAAGTGTACCTGTGTTTTACAGTGTAATGAGATTGGTGGTGATAAGAAAATAACATCATAAAATGCCTCTTTACATGTCTGATGCATTAAGACACCTAACCTGATCTCAAACAATGCCAGGTTGCCACATATTAGTTAAGTAAAACAAACTCCAYAGCATATGGCAGTAATAACAAACTCATGTATGCTATGATAAAAGATACAAGATATAGCAGCAAGGTAAAAGTGTATTTT
>NW_013952663.1:515947-522049 GCF_001266775.1 Austrofundulus limnaeus
GTGACTTCTACTCAAAAACTGATTTTGCTGCACTCCAATCTGCTTTAAATTATAAAATAAATTTGTCTGAAAACAGCAAGCATTTTCAATAAAAGAGTGACATAAATCCTGATTTTATTGATCAGAATTGACTAAATTGGGTTATTTTGGCCCCCAGTTGAAACCTAGAAAATTGCAAAAATTTCTTTCATTAAAGGAATCCTGCAAAACACTGTTAAAGTTCTGGATCTAGATTAATTTACACATCCATTTCCAGCAATAAATCTGACTACATTATTTGTTTAATTAAAGTATTCATTGCTTAGTTTATTGTTGAGCAGGTAAAGGAATAATATTTTTTGGCCCTTAAATCCTTCTGACTTTATGATTTTGGCCCATGTGACAAAATGTTTGGACACCCCTGTCCTACAGCATAAAATACAAAAAGATGTGACAGTAACTGAAATTGGCTCTTGGTTGACAAAATAAGTATCAACATTAAATTATTGTTGTGATTTTATGTTTTTCCTCAGGGAGAGGATAAACTTGAGTTTGAACTTATGTCTTCATCAAAAAAGAAAGAAACCACAGAGAACAAGCAGAGAAACAGAACCAGCCCCAAAGAATCCACAATCAACAAAACGCTACAGAGTACAGAAGTGAATCCTGATGTGCTGAAGTCCGTCGGTGAGGAGTGATAAATGTTGTGTTTCCCTCGCAGCTGTGTAATATGTTGTACATGCAAAGGTTTCAGTATACATTCACCCTCGTGGGGAATAGTGATGTTTTTCTTCTCTTCAAAYAGGAATTCAGACAGCTGTTCGGATGTTAGAGCACAGACTGAGGAATCTTAATGTCTACAGAGACTCCAAACCAAAACTTGATAGCATCCAGACTCCATACAGGCAGAGGGAAAAAAAGGTTTGATATTTTGCCCCTCAGAAATGGGTTCACACGCACAAAGATGCTTTCATAATCCAATAAATCATACAAMCTGGTTACACTTTTATTTTCCCCGGCCACAGATAAAGGAGCTGCCGCCCGTCAGACCAAAGAACCGGTCCTCTCAAAAGCTTGACGAAACGATAAAGGAAATTAAAGCGAGCACAGCAATAACCGTAACCCCCTTAGGTGTGCACCTGCCTTCTGTCTGTACTCTCAGCTAATCACAACCTCACATTGTCTTTTTTTTATCCTTCACAGCCGAGGCTTTAGGTGGCAAAGGTGCGAACAGGAAGGAGGCTCAGTCGCTGCTGAAGAACCTGCAGATAAAACATCAAATGCTCTTTGAAAAAGCCTGGGCACTAACAGAGCAGAGCTGAACCAATCCTCCTACCTGTGCAACGATACAATAAACCTGGGAGTGGAGTTGATGAAAACCTCATGGCCATGGMAATAATATTGAAGATGTTTGGCTAGTTACTCACAAGGCATGTTATGGCCTTCTTTACAGGTACAATCGCAAATAAAAACAAATTAAATGGATATTTTGAGGCAAAGCTGTTGAATAGAGCTTTAACGTCCACTGTTAACCCCACTTTGAAATAATGATGTAGTATTTATTTTATGAGACCTGAGCAGATGTTGCCAAAGTGTCTCCGTTGGGRCTGGATGGCATCTGTGGAACATATTTCTGTCTCTGACTGTGAGGCTTGATGGTTTGGAGCAGCTGCTGCTACGACCAGAACTTTATCCACCACGTATGCGGATCGAACAGGGTTCACTCGTGAGAAACAGAAGTTTGGAGGGGCAAAATCTACTTTTGTAGCTGTTAAATGCATGTTGTTGTGTACTTGGGGTCTCTAGGAGTGAAGAATAGTTGATTTTAGTCTCTCACAGTGCTGCATAGTTATCCTTATATTTATATTTATCTTTATATTCTAAGTTTTTCTCTGTTTTCTACAACATTTTCTGATTTATTACATCACAAAATTTGCGACAGCATTACCAAATAAGATCTGGTCTTACCAACTAGGATTTGGTCGTCTCCAACATGTAAGTCTGGATGGACAAGTCTTCCATTGTTGAYGTRTTTCAATTAATTTGCAAATAAAATGCTTCTGTGCGGCTAGATAACCGTAACCCCCTCTCTCAAACAGGAGTGCACCGGTCTGGAGGGGGTCATGGTGTGAAGCCCCTTGTTTGAATTTAAAGAGACAGCGTCAAAATGAGTTGAACTGAGAAGCAACCATAAAAGCGATGCAAAAGGGTGGTAAGGTTAACGCAAGGAATTCAGACCAAAGTGTTGCAGTTCAATTTTATACGGCCCCAAACTGAACGATTTAAATGTGAAAAAAACAGGATTTAATAGCATCATACTGTATATCCACTTTAAATTATTTTTGTTCATTAATTTACTTTATTCCAGCCCATAAAAATATCCACAACTTGACAAAACCTCACTACTTCTCACTACTTATAAAAACATGAAATATGAAGTTCAAAACTGTTAAAATCTCATTTCAAAGTCACCTTGCAGACCAGTGATTTAAACCGAGATCTTGTCTGTTTAAATTTCTGTGTTGGAGATGATTCTTAGCTATAATCAAAATTAAACTCTATTTCTCCAAAATGAATTTATTTAAAGAGGTACTATATCTGCAACAGGTAAGCTATTTGTACTTTATAATCCTTCCACAGAATCCTACTTTTAAAAAAATATTATAATAAATGATCCATTTCAGGTCTTTTAGAGGCTCCAGATGCCAAATTGTTAATTTACCTCATGAACATAAAGCAATCATGTAACCATCATTCATTTAAACTCAASTGTGTCCCGTTGCTGTAAATATTTATTACTTTGAGTAAATCTCTGCAGCTCGGTTTGATTTATGGTCCACATTGCTGAAATAAACCCAGTTTAGTTTCTGAAAACTCTTTTATTTTACATCCAAAAACTAAAAGTGAGTCGACAGCAGGGTTTGATTGTAGTTATCTTAAATTTCGAGTCGTGTTCTGTCTTCACTGCTCTCTCCTCCCTGTTTGATTTTTACAGCACTGTCGGTCATATGATTTCCATTATTTGTCTTCAGAGCAGCTTACAGATGTGGAATGCACTTTCAGCCTCAATGGGATAAAGCAGTAGGCAGAGGAAATATGTCTTATGCAGGGAGTTCAAAGTGTCTGCATTTATATTTAGATAGGATCTAAATATAGCTGTCAAGACAAAAATGAACTTGACACCTAAAGCTTAGTATTAATGGTGGATAATTTTGTGTGTAATAAGTTTAAGAGAGACACAAAATTAAAATGATCATTCTGTTGGAGAAGATTTTTTACGTTCACAATGATGTTTTATTTATCTTCTTTTTCTTGTTTTTGTTCAGCTCCCCAAGTTTGTCCATTAAACTGTTTGTTGAAGGAGTGCATATTGTTGCTGTCTTTATGTCTGAGTTTTAAAYGAATCATCTTGTCAACAATGATGAAAATGAAACCGGTTTTATTAAATTTTGAAAAGAAAGTGTGTCAATAGCTATGTTTACGTGCACAAAATGCTTTGATTGGATTGAAATGTGTTTAGATCAAATAATCTGAATGTATCGTTTATATGGGCATGAAATTAATGAATCCAACGTGCACCAGGCTTTCATCCAGAATAGAAGTACTAACATGCGCAGAGTTGTAAACCTTCCCTAAAAAAAACACAGAAGAAGTTTTACTTCCATGATGAACATAAACAAACGTTCTTTCTTCTTCCTYCAGCTTTTCATGCACTTGTCTAAATAACTCCGTGTTCCTACACTTTCGAACATCAAGGCGTTTGCTAATTTTAAGCTTTTTTAAAGTCCAATCAATAATGTCTTATTTGTCTGTCTCTCATAGAAAATACATGTGGATCTGTCACTTTGTGTTTTCTCTGTATCTCAAATCAGCCGGTCAAGGCAGATGGCCGCCTGTCCTGAGCCTGGTTCTGGTTCTGGTGGACAGTTCTTCCTGTTAAAAGGGAGTTCTTCCTTTCTACTGTCACCACTGTGCTGCTCAGGATGGGAGACTGTGATGAAGTGATTTAATGCTRTATGCTGGCTTCTTTAGATAGATTTATTAGAGTGTTTATTTTATTTATTTTTTGTACCGTGCCCTGAGACAATGTTTGTGACTTGGTGCTATAAATAAACTGGATTGAATGAATTTTTAATWGAAATGTATCGCTAACCAACCAATTTTGCTTCCCTGACATATTAGCCATTAGCCGGGCAGAATTATGCCAGGATGCATAGTTGGGTCAGTTTTCCACAACCAGAATAACATCAGATTAARTGTTTACATGCAAGCCTTTCGGATTATCARTGGRCATAAASYACTCCTCTCATTTGGATTACTAATTCATTCTGGTTGAGCTGAATCAGATCAGAATATTCTGAATATTTTTTTTATTTTGATTGGCCATTTATTCTGATTACTTATGTAAACATAGCTTATGTATGTGATGGGAATKACTCTATTACCACWCCAAACTTTAGCTCAATATCTGYAAATCAACRGYGTTATAACCATGTTTATGTTTTCTAAGACTGATTAACTGTGGYGGCCATCTTGAGTCGGGTTAATTTAAAAAAAGTTATCAATTTTAGGTGCTACTGAGAATTTCATAAACATCCACTTTGTGAGATATTTTGCTAACATGACAGGCAAACATGTAAATTTGACTGAATCTCAATTTTTAGTTAATTCAGACAAAAACATGGCCTTGTGTCTTGGGGTCTGGTTAGTTTCTKTTTTTAATTCTTCATTGCTTTATTTAATGAGAATGAAGAAACTGTGCCAAGTGGCAGAAACTCATTTTCCAGTCTGCTGGAGCTCAGTTCTGCCTAACAGACCTTTGTTTGTGGCGCAACACTATCCCACAGAGTCAGACACCGCAGGTGCAAAAAAATCCCCACTGCCAAATAGGATTAAAATCCACAACTTTGTGCTGTTTTTTTTTCTCTTATTATTTTCTGTAACGACACATTCGAGTAAAGTGAAAAGCCTTTAAAGGACCCGCTGTGTAGCACAATGCTTTTGTTGTTCGCTCAGGGAGTCCTGGTAWGAATTGATCCTGTCTGATACGAATGCTGTTACAAAGTCATTCAGAAGTGAAAACGATACGCACTTCGAGCTTCAATGGTTGCATAAGAGCAGAGGTTTCATGCTGGAATTCTTTGATGCTGCAAAGAGAGGTGGGGTGGTGGGGGGGTTGATGCTTGCTATTGTGCAACGGGCTTGTCATAAATGTTAAGTGTTCCACAGTTCTGGGCAACGATCATTCCTGCTAATGAGGGTTTTACTCCAAGGCTGGACTCGCTGAGATCATCTCAAACATACAAAACATCCAAGGAAATCACCAGATATGTTTATTTATTTAGTTATTTTGTGCTTTTCACAAGCTAGTGAATGATACAGAGTTATTCATATGTGTGCGTTTAATATGTTTGAACCTTTTCCTCCTCCAGTTATTTAGTGATTTATACCTTTGTTTGTCTTTGGTTTTAGTTTATAGGCACACTAGAGCTTGCCTTATTTATTCCTGCCAAATTAAACAAATCAAAATCAGACCTTTGGATGTAGGGTTTGGTGGGGAGATTGTGAACAAATAATATCTTACTTGCTGTAGATAGCTGAATCACAGTTTGGAGAAAATAGAATGTAAATGCTAAGTCAGTATTTATGTTTTCATGACTATAGTTTCTTTTATGTAATTTTTGCAATCAAACAATTTCTGCGTACTCTCTTATTTTTAGCACACATATCTCAGAACATTCATCTTCATCAGAAATAGTGCACTATAGCTTTTGTTGTTTGTATGTTTTAGTGTTTTCCTAAAATAAATTACAGTACTTTATTTAAAATAAATCTCCACAGAAATATTTGAATACTTCAAAACAGGATTTTCTTTGAAACATCCTTGAGCATGTTTGCTCCATTTTGTTCTGTTGCTTTAATGGTCTTTTTGTACAGCAAAGCCAGACCTGGGTTCAAACACAGAGCCATTGGATACCACTATACCAGAGGAGCCCAAAGTGGGGGCCGCGGGCCAAATTTGGCCCGCCAAGCCATTTGATTTGGCCCACCAACAGTTGCCAAAGTTACAAGGTTGTAACCTGTTATCCTATAGAAACACAGTATTTCCATTGGTCAAATGAC
>NW_013952663.1:522650-526059 GCF_001266775.1 Austrofundulus limnaeus
TTTTTTATTTTATTTTATTTTATTTACTTTTCCAACTTTGATCTTCTTTGTGAGCACTCAACATTCACTCACTCAACATTTTCACAGAAAATCCATTTTGTCCAGTTTGATTAGATAGTTGAGCTTACAGCTAAGACCAAGACTGTCTTTGTGTCCTTGCTTGGACTAGCCATTTGCTCATCTGRTTCATTAAACTCTGTTTTATAAACAGATGTTCAAAGACTTTATCTACAATAAATGAGCTATTCAATCAGAACTCTACTTAAAACTAACTGAACTATCTCTTTAATATATAAAACTACAGTGGTGTACTTCAAAGCTGAAGGAAATCTCCAGGTTTCCCATGTGACCAATTTATTTACTCCACAACTGGAATGTTTTTTTCTTTAATGAGCACAAAACTTGTCTTTATTTGGAGATGTAAGCCAGTGGAATAAGTTGTGTTTTAAACGTTTTTCATTGGTGAAATCTTCACATAAACACAAAAAATGCTCACTTACACTTTTTTATCCGATGTTGACGACGAAAAACTGATAAACTGAAAACACGTTTTTGATCCAGAGTCTTAAAACCTGGCATGTGGAGCTGGAAATGCTATCTAAAATAACAAAGGAGGTGATGAAGAAAGGTTGTTCTGGCTTTTTATTATTATTATTATTTTTAACAAAGGCAGATCTGGATTTTTTTATTTGTCTTTTTATTTATTTTTTGCTTATGTGTATGCCTGTGTATATTTGCACAAAGAACAGTTTCACATCTGGAGCAGTCGTCACAGCAATCACGGTTGAGGAGATGTTTGAGTGAGATTTGTTTGACTCTAAGAATGGAGGGCCAGCAAGTTAAGCTTTGAGAATAACCCCGTGGAGACACCGACACCAGATTTGGCTCAGGAAGAATGGGCTCAAATACCTCATCAACACTCCTCATTACTAAAAGTGCCAAATGAGTTCACTGCAGACTGAACCCATTCATCATGCCTTTTAATGGACAATTGGACTGGAACACACTCATTTTGTAATCAAGGAAAGGCTTCAGCTACTCTGGCAGAAAGAAGAGTTCATTTGTTTTTACAGATCAAAACTGGGAAGTTCATCTTGTGAAAAAAATATTTTTGCTTTCGTGGATTCAACTGATCTGGTTAAAGGGGACAAAGTGTTCATGATGTGCACCACTCTTTGGAGGGAGAGTTCCCTGAAAAGAATTAGCATCTTACCTGTTGTAGATAGCTCTAAGGTGGGTTCTGGAAGGACAGACGAGCGAAAAGCTGGTCTGAGCGAGGAAGTGGATTGCTGCCTTTTCCATTGCCACAAACTTTGTATCGCATAGCAGAAATATTATTATTTTACTGGACAGGAAGTGCTACAGCTAGCTGTTGCTGCCATGCGGTTGCAAACAACCACATAATTCTATCTAAATACCCAAAACATAGTGCAACATATAGTTTCAAATACAGATAATCTCTCTGGCAGTGGATCAGCAGACAATATATTTTCTACCTTTGTTGTCATATTGATGAGATTTTGGGTCATACAGTCTTTAAACTTTTCCTTATAAATTTTTATACTTTTTAAATATTGTGCTACAACTAAACTAAAAAAGATGTTAAAAAATATTAAAGAAGAGCTGCTAAGGAAATTTTACACGTAAAAATGTTGACCCTTCAACTCTAGCATTGGTGTCTAGTCGCTGCTGGAGTTGGGGTCATAATAAAGAAAGCCTGGATTTTGCTGTAAGTTGTACACTACTTGTTTGTTTTGCACATGAATGTTTGTAAAGCAGTATTTGCTTAAACTGCTTTAAATTTTTATGACATAGGATCTGTTTTCATTTCACAGACTAGAAATTAGCTCATCAGTCCCACCAGAAATAAACTCCTTTATTTTTTTTAAACTGGGGTCATTGAAAGAGCTATCTATAACAGGTAAGATATTACTTGTTCGCAAAATTTGAACTGGTTAAAATCATGGGATAAATGTTTATTAAAATAACAATAAACAGAGGTCTTGGTAGATGTTTTTTTCATTATCTTTAAACTCTGCTGAGCACCTTATCAACTATAAAATCACACACATCTATCAAACTTAATTAAAACTGGTCTCTCTTTGAATCCAGAGACAACAGTGCTTTAGTTCCTCACAAAAAAAACAGCAAACATCTGCAAGATAAAGCACGTCATGTTTAGATTGGTTTTCTTTTTTCTCTTGCTTTACTCAGACATGCTTTCCTCTGTGGTTAGTTTGAAACAATAAGAAACAAATCTCTAACAAACATTGCAGTCTTCTCAGCAGGAATTCCCACGACTGTCTCATAATGGTACTGTGTTTTAAAAAAAACAATAACAAAAAATATAATTTTCTTCACTTCTCATTGAATCGGGGCACCAGGGAGGAGTGCAAATACACAGAAAAGGAACCGAGTGATTTATACCTACTGACTGACACCCAGCTGTTACAATCACCAGAGCCAAGTCTCAGCAAGCAGAGCTCAATTAGCCTACAGGAACTAATCAAACAGCTACAAAATGTTCACTGCTATAATAGATAAAGACATCACAGCGTGAACAGTTAACATCTGTATTTTATTAACACTGAAGTGAAAATCTCAAAAGCTAAATGATCCTGAATCATGAAAGGAAGTGTGTCATTTTCAAAATATTGGTTCATGAATTCTGTGAGCGACTGGGTAGAACTCTTAGGTGCAAAGTGTGAATAAAACACAATGGGTCATTGTTTGAAGAGAGTAGAGAGAGAGAGAGAGAGAGAGAGAGAGAGAGAGAGAGAGAGAGAGAGAGAGAGAGAGAGAGAGCATGTCAGAAGTTCACTGAGAGGAGAAGAAATATTATTCTGATGATCCCACTCAGTCCACTGAATCACAGACTGAGTCATGGGAAACACAGTCAGAACTCGACACCTGTTGGTGAAGCGGGCCTGCGGACAGACTTCACACAGTGCTTCTGAGCAAAAGAACACTGCTGCTGGTGCTGCTCCCCACAGACAGAGCTCATATGACCAGACTGCTCAGCCCAGAGGATGGTCGAGCTAAAGCTGTTAGTGCTGACATCAGGACAGCTATCAGTCCAGACTTTCACTGCAACAAAACGTGCATTGCTCTCCATCTTTCATGTCGAAATATTRAAGGACCTCACTTGATTTGTTCGCACTCCGAGTGTGTGATGGACATGACTCTCAGCTACYATCACACCAAATCTAAACTCAAAAGCTATAAAATGAGCAGAAATATAGCTGTTTTTGTGCTCGCTTTGATCACGTAGCTGCAGTAGCCAATCAGGATGAGTCTAAAAGTTAATGAGTTGTAGATCCAGTGATTACTCTGAGAGTTTCATTAAAGTCTGTTGGGGGGATTATGAGATATTTTGCTACACATACATACACAGACAAACACGAGTAAT
>NW_013952663.1:526069-531821 GCF_001266775.1 Austrofundulus limnaeus
GTATTTTTATGATAAGATACTTGTACTTTTACTCAAGTATCACTTTGAGGTACTTTATACAACACTGATATTTAGAGACTTACCTTGAAAACCTGCAGACATTAAAACAGTTGTTGATAATTTACATGAATCAAAGATCAGATTGTTGTTTTACTGAAGCAGGTCAACATTTCAGAGTTCAGCTTTAATCAACTTTCACATTTGTTTTAGGAAAATGTTGTTTTACACTCTGAGTAAATCCAACCATTTATTTTTGTTTTGATTGTGGTTAAACATGAACTAAGCGGTCACCAGTGTTTTATAAAGTACCTCAAAGTGATACTTGAGTAAAAGTACAAGTATCTTATCATAAAAATACTTTGGTAAAAGTTAAAGTCTTCTCTAAAAATATTACTTSAGTAAAAGTACAAGTATCTTATCATAAAAATACTTTGGTAAAAGTTAAAGTCTTCTCTAAAAATATTACTTGAGTAAAAGTCCTAAAGTATCTGATATTTTTGTACTTAAGTATCAAAAGTAAATTTCTGACACAAAATCTACTTAAGTATTAAAAGTAAAAGTACTGAGTAAAAGTGAGCAGTTAGATTTTCCAAAAATGACATTTATTGGGAGGTGACTTCTCCAAAAAATATTATTTCTAACAGTGTGCAGCTGTGATGGGTTGTGTACAAGCTAATAGGGTGTCAGAATGGTATATATTTATACTTCAACACAATTAAATTCACTCTGTCCAGGAGACACAATTTACCAGGATGGTATTTTTAAGTAATAACAACTCAGAATAAAATAGGAGTAACGACTTTCTACTTCTCACCTTTTTAAAAAATGTAGTGAGTAGAAAGTACAGATCATTGTGTAAAAATGTAATGAGTAAAAGTAAAAAGTAGGCTGAAAAATAATTACTCAAGTAAAGTACAGATAACCAAAATTTCTACTTAAGTACAGTAACAAAGTATTTGTACTTAGTTACTTTACAACTCTGACCATCACATGCCTTGAAGGAATGGAGAGTTTCATTCCAGGAATTTATGTGTCTTTCACTTCACAATAAAGCACCAGTCTCTGTTAAACCCRGACAATCTGCTTTATGCTATAAAACAGGCAGAGAGCAGCGTTGATGCCAGCACACGTAGTCCTGAGAAGAACAAATTCCACAGATGGGAGACAGAGAGCAACCATCCAGTTCTTTTAGAGATGAAACAACTGAGGCAAACAACAGATAATAAGGCACATTGTGTGAGGGTGAATGAGTTTTATAGAGTTTCTATAACTTTTGGGTTTTTTTTTTTTTTTGCCACTAACAATGTAAGTTAAGTTTATCTGGGCTTTTAGATCTTTAAACCTTAAACTTTGCAGATGCAGATGATATGAGCTTTCATCTGGACACGTTCTCACTACACCGCTGTGGTTAAAGATAAAAGAACAACCATAAAACACTCAGCTGAATACTGCTTTTTAATGGTGTGAACACCAGGCTTCATTTGAAAGTTTTTTTTTCATGCAGATTGCATTTAGATATAAAATACAAAGAATGTTGATATAAAATCCTGCTGCTCCTGTTTAACATTATTAATAAGAAGAACGCTGTTAACGTTAAGCTATTGGAATTGAAATTCTTGTATGATTATTTAAAACTGTGTGCTATTTCATAAAAAAATTAAATCAAAGAAAATTTCACGCTTATACACAGTAAACTTAGAACAACAGTTTAAATAAAGCAACAAATTTACAATCACTCTTTAAAACCTTCACATCTGTTCAGTTTGGTGCTGTTCCCCAATAGATGCAACAATATAGATTTGTTTATTTAATATTTGCTCAATTAGTTTACTTTGTCACCAAGTTAACACAACAATGTTACAGACAGGGAAAAGCCCACAATTTTAGTTTTACATCAATCAGCTTTAACATCAAGACCACCCACCCAATCAGCTGTGAGCAATCATGGAATCACTTTTGGTGAAYGCTTTTTATAGTTTACAACCACTACAAATGAGAATTACTGCACAAAATCTACATTTTGGGACTCCTCGTTTTCTTTTTTTTTTTTTTCAGTTTCCAGCCTATAAATGCTCCAAAGATGAGAACATTTCAAATGTTCCAAAATGATGACCTCATCCCTGTAAATGTCTGATAAAATAAGTGAAAGGGTTAAAATCTTAATCAACCATGAAATTAAAAAAACATCATGAACAAGAGCTTTCACTTGTATAAATAAAAAGCCAAGTGCACAAAGTATAAAGAATATATGTTGTGTAATTATTGGGAGTAAGGACAGGCGGTCAGGGTGAACACARGCCTTCAGTTTGCATCGGGTTCAGGAACGTCACAATTTCCCGAATGCCATCTTCACAAACGGTGGTCTGAGAGGATTTACCGAGGTTCTTTCCCTCTTCTTTAAACCTTATCCACGTTTCTGGGGGGAAAAAATTAATAAAACTGAATTAATGAGAATCAGGTACACAACAAACAAGAAAGGAAAGAAAAACACTTCTAATATAAAGTTATTTTTCTCTACACATTTTCGTAGAACCTAAGGCAGAGCCATTCAACTGGTGGTCTGGGGTGAGCTCAGTCTGGCTCACTGATCTGATGAGTTCATTTAGAATAAAAATYTGATTTTAAATTGGAAACAAAACTTTTAAAACCCTTAAATGACAAATATTTCAGACAAACATTTAGGACTCAGTGCAGAGTCAATCAAGTGGTGGCTCATGGGCCACAAAAAAAGACAAATATTTTGTTCAGAGAGGTGTTTTGTTTATATAGAACCTAAAGAAACTGGCTGGTGGACTGGGTTTTTGCATCAGTTTGCTTCAAATAAAAATGAAATTTCCATAATGACAGCCTGACCTGTTAGTTTTCTATAACAGTGGCCTCCTGAGCAATTGAGTTGAATACACAGGGTAACATCAAATGCTGCAAACCGATAAGTGACATTCTACAAGAGTTGGGTTGTTATCTACAGAGTAGGACCCTGCCAAATAAAAAATAAACACACAAAATAAACCAAATCAGAACAAACCTTCATCGAGGGTTGTAAGAAGCTTGTAATTTTCCGGATGGTCTGTTATGTCTTTTCTCTGAACGTCACCAATGTCCATGATTTGTAAAACATCTGTGAAAAGACAGAAATGACCGTCGTTTTCAAAACAAACTCCTCATGTTTCACTTTCCTGTTGGCCCAAACAGCAAAACCCTCCTCTACCGTCTACGGTGTTCCACGCTTGCACTTCAACTTCAGCCGTACTTTGTCTTTCAACAGCAATGATCCTCATCAGGTTTGGTGGATTAGCTGCCAGAGGCGATTCCACTTTATACACCAGGAGGTTGTTTTTATACCCAGAATAGCACTGAGTCTGGTTAAYGTCAGCCTTACTCTCTGGGAGAAAAAAAAAGAGGATAAAGTTTCCATCCAGTTCGTATTCAATCAGTAAAAGAGCTCGTGTCTTTGCTGAGTCACCCTCAGCTATACCTGGACAAGTCTTGCAGCATTTCCCTGCTGATTTCACAGGATGCTTGCAGGGATACTGGCCAGGACACGTGATCCGTTTGCAGTCCTGGAGGCCATCGGTACAAGTGCAAAGGATGCATTCCAGGACCTTCCCCAAAACTGGATGCCACATGTCTCCATGCGAGTATGTCCTGCCGTTGTATAAACACACTGAGGGAAATGGGAAACATCTGAGTGTTGCTCTGCGCAGTCGTAAAGGCGTGAGGAGCGTGCCCCGTAAAATTAAAAAAATACCCATGCATAAAGTTTTTTTTTTATTTGGACAAAGTCTCACCCTTTTGGTGTTTCCTCTGCAAGAGAAACTTCACAGTGGTGTCCGAAGCCCCTCGGAGGTTGAGTTTACTGAGGCTCGAGGCCTTGCTCCTGGACGGGGTGGGACGGTCTGATTGGAGCCTGCTCTGCTCAGCGGAGCACTGGTCCACCGAATGCCTCTGGTGTAAACAGGGATATAATAAAAGACTGTTGCTCATCTTTTCAGCTCTTGGCTCCACATACTTTCCCCCTTTTGTGGTAGCTTGGGGAGCATCCCACCAAAAAACCTAAATTCTAAAAGACAGCCTGGCTGCAAACTCTTGAAACACTGCCCACAACTCRGAACTTTTTGAGCAACTCCACATGGAAAAACTGAAGGAAAAAGAGCAATTACTGAACCCAATGCTTGACRGAACACAAGATCATTTCTCTTTAAGGATCACAGCTAAAATGATTTGTTTAGCACTAGCCAAGCTGATTAAATGATCAAAGGATCCCTGTAGAAAACGTAACAGCTTGCACTTTATCTTTTTGCCAATGGGACTGGGGGCAGCAGAAACAGCTTACAACCTTCTGAAGCATTTAAAGTTTCTTTTTTTAAAGACAGGCAGTTTTTATCTGCAAAGAGAAGACTCAGGAGCGTACCACTCCTCTGTTCAGCTGCTGGTTTCCATCCTCCGCTGATGAGAATCCATTGGTGCTGGGATCTACAGTAAATACAGAAACACATTAAAAAAGGATCCAGGAGAAATTCCAAAGGAGCTTGCTATTTTTTTTTCTTAGAAAATGTTTTATTTCTTTGTATTTTTGTATTTTTTTGTCTCCTTGATTTTTATCTACAATACCTCAATCTAACACATGCAATTTCACTATCATCACCTATTTTATATCATCTAATAACATCTGATGGGACCTTTGCAGCAGCTATATTGTTTTTATCTTTAGATTATATCACTGGTTTTATTTTTTATTTACACTGTATGCCCAAGTATGCTTATTGTTCTGTGCTTAATTGGTTCTCCAGAGTGTTTGTACTTGTTTCATTGTGTGCTTTAATATTTTTTTCTTTTATATTTTTTATCTCTAATTCTATAGAAGAATTTTGCTGACTTTATTCAAGAGTGCATATTTTCAATTTTTTTTCTTGAATAAGGTCAGTAAAATCCTTCCATACTATATAATTCTTACTTTAACAATTGCAGCTGTAATAATTGCAATTTCCTCCTGGGGACCAATAAAGTATTCTGATTCTGATGGAAAACGCTAATCTTTGACAAGTTTTTGGTAAGTGTTGAGGATAACTTTCAGCTATCCTGCCATAGTTTAGTTGTTCATAAAGATATTTTGYGAATGGATGAGAAACAAATAACTGAAGGCTCTTTTATCTGCTATTAGGGATCACTGACAGTTRCTGTTGCACCAATTTTTAGCTCAAAATCTCCCAAAAAATGACTAAGTTATAGCAACTTTGTGTTTTCCAGATTAGCTTTGGTGGCCATTTTAAATCATGTGGACTAGGATTATCCACCAATCATTTCTGTCAAATGGACATTTCATAAAGGGTTTAGACAGGATTTTAATAATTCTCCATTCATGGGGTACGTTTTAGAGAAATTGCGCTATGRAGGGTTGAATCACCAATGAAAGTAGTAGCACACATCACATAATCTAACAGGTGATATTTTCTTTTTTTTTTTGTGGGGGGGGTCTGCTGCACTGCTTCTTATACTTTTCTTATGGTAAATCCCAATAAGAATAAAAACAAGTTTGTTCTGTTTTTATTGTTGTTAACTTGTTTATTCAAGCAAAGCTAAATTAATTAACCATCATTATGCATCAATTCGTATCTTTATCCACCATTAAATCTTGTATATTCTGAACATTAATTTATGTACAGAGGGTAAAATAAGTATTGAACACGTTACCATTTATTCTCAGTAAATATATTACTAGAGGTGCTAATGACATGAAATTTTCACCAGATGT
>NW_013952663.1:533431-553976 GCF_001266775.1 Austrofundulus limnaeus
TTATTATTATTACTGTAGATGAGCCTTATCGCTCATTTAAAAACTTTTTATTATTCCACAATTGAAACTGAATAAAAGGCATCATTATTTTTCTGCAGGACGACTTGGACTACCTTTACAAAGCAAACAGCAGGTATCTGGAACAGAAACTGGGGAGGAACAAGTGAGGGGCTGGCATGTTTTCAGCGCACAGAAGATGTTTCCATTCTGGGAAAAAGACAAAAAGAAAATTGGAAAAATAAAGAAAAACAAGACGTTAAAATATTTTCTTGCAAAATACTGTAATCATATTTAAAAAAGCAATTTTTATTCTTCTGTGACATAAACAACACATAACAAAAAATACAACAAATGAAATATAATTATAAGAGTTTGTGGTTTTGATGCATCATTTTCTTTTTTTAACTCCTCACATCAGGTTTCCTCATGAAAATCAGTTTATCAAATTTAGTTGTGGATTTATTTTGGTTTTTTTTTAACATACTTCTTTTTATTGAACATTAGAAACCTAAATTGTTTTAGGCAGCTGATGTTTAAGAGCAAAAATGTAAAAACAATTTCCAATTGAAACAACATAGAACTGCATCTAGCGCATATTGGACAAATATTGCACACATTTTCAAGAAAATCAAATGGCAGAAAAATAAATCAGTTTCAGTGCAAAAGTACAATTCTTACGTTTGTTTGTTATGCAAAATCTGAAATTTCAGATTTCGACAGATTACTCTTTCCATTTTTTAAAATTCCTGTTATTTTTTCAGAACGTAAAAAACTACATGACTGAAAAAAAATTAAAAAGAAATCCTCATAATAAGCTGCTACTTACAATACATTTGCACATGGCGCACTGGTTGCTCTGTTTGGACGGGAACAGGTTGTGTTTAGTGAAGGTCTCTCCGGGCTGATAAATGCTTCCATTGTGCGTGCAGAACTTGGCTGAGGCTCTCAGTCCTGCGGGAACCCTGGGCTCAGCTGAGACACATGAGACAGGAGGACGACGGGGACAGGTATGTGAGGTCTGTCTCCGTGCGTAAAAGCTGCAGACGGTCCAAAACTAACCTGCGCATCGCGGACAGCACCGCTGAGGGTCAGTCACYGGGTTCTCACAAGGCAGGGCAGGACACTTGATTGGGTTACATCTCACATGGCCTGTCTGAGAGGGGTTAGTGTCAGTACTTTATCCAAAAGAGAGAGAAATAAAACAGGAATCATATGGAAAGTTTTTGGATACCTCTGCGCAGACGCAGCGCATGCAGAACATGTATCCAAACGGCTCCAGGTAGGGATGCCAGCTGTCTCCTGGGCTGTAAGTTTTGTTTTTAAAGGTACAAACCACCCCGCCTAAGAGTCAAACATGATGAAACTGTATTTACCTGAGCTCCAACGTGGAGAGCTGTTGCGCAAACTGCACCGAGACGCAAAAAGGTCTGCGCGCTTTCCTGCAATCGTGAGAGCTAAAACCTCCCGAACATCATCAAACTTTCATGCTGCTTCAGAAACAGCTGGGAGAGGAAAATAAACCTTAAAACTTCAAACCAAAAACGTAAAATCAACTGCGGAGTTCATCTCAAGACGTGCGCCAAACTTCATTTTAAAGCTCCGCAAAGTAAAACAGGAGAAACGAAGCCATCCGAAGGCTCGCAGACTCTTACCTTTGCGGGGTTTCAGCGCCACAGATCCAAACCAAAGAAGGATGGAAAAGAACAAAACAGTGCAGTCCTTCATYGTATATTTATTTATTCATTTTTTCCACATGTGCGTGACTGGCTCTTCTGTGCGCAATAAAATATGCGCATCTGCATGGAGAAAAAAAGCATAACAGCAGGACAGTGTCAAAAAAAAAAGGGAAAAAAATTAAAAAATGCAATTTTTGTCTTGGTTAATCTATGGCGCCTTCTTCAGGAGACAAACAGTGATGACAGAAGTAAAAGATGGAAATAGGTTTTACATAGGAACTGCTGAATCCACAAAATACTCAAATTTAAACTCAAAATTAAAGAAGTTGCAAAATGTCAACAAAGGCACTTTAAATGTCTTATACTTTGTGAAACATTTAAGTGTTTTTATGTTTTTGGGTAACATCTGATTTACTTTCAAAAAATCCTAATAAGAATGAGAATAAACTCCTCATCATTTCTTCAATGCTGGAAATGATCTGTTTCACAGGGAGTCACGGTTTGAAATAAACAGACCTGATCTGAGAGGGAAGAAGCAGAAACTTTGCTGCTGCAGGAGTCAAGTTTCAGAAAGGRGAAGCCCAGAAGCAAAATCAGGTCAGTGATCTGGATGACGACACAAGTTATCTGCATCTCCAGCAGACAGAAAATAAATCAATAAATACATAAACAAACTGAGGGCCCATCAGGTTGAGCCAGGTTTTGATTGACAGAGGCCTTCAGGCTCCAGGACTAAATGGAAGACTTGGACTCATCTGTCAGGACTTCCTGTCACATTAAAATGTTATTTAATCGAAAGACGAGCCACATCTGACCATTTGAATGCAGCTATTTTCTGACAACAAAACTACACTTTGACTGCACTTTTTGTTTTTAAAGTTCAGATTTAAAAGGATCATTATGCCTGCAACCACCAAAGAAATAAAACATCACAGCTGTGCTTGATTTGTTTTAGGATTAACTGGAGGCAAAAACAATTAAACAAATGTTTACAACAGTTCAGTGTTTAATCAAAGCAAATATTTGGATGGGTAAAAATATAATTTTCTCACCTACGTTATTGCGTGTAAAAAAAAAAGTCTAAAGACCTAAAACAGGGAAAAATAATATCAAATTTAGACAAATTGCTGCTGTTTGTGGTCAAATTGAACTGCTCTCTGAGGGAGAATAAGCCAAACAAATTGCTTTAGCGTACAGAAACACACAGGCAGACTTAATCCTAATCTTGTTTATTAACATAGAAATAAAACGGTACAAATTATGTTGAAATAGAAACAAATGAAAACAAAACCAACAGAAGACAATTTACTAAAAAAAAGAAAAACATCTTTACTCCATATTAGTTGTATGACGTCTTTAACAAGCGTCACATGGCTTCAAATATAAACAGACAAATAAAAGACATCAATGCTACTAAAACACAACTTCACATCAAAGCAAATTTAATCTTGATTTCAAAATTAAAGTTATTATTTATTAAAATCTGTTTTTCCTACGAACATGCTTTTAGGTTTGCAAAGGTGCAAAATGCAATTTGAAGCAACTGAAGGAAAGGAAGTTGGTGACGTTGCAGCGTTTTAGTTTCTTGGGACGTCTGGAACGCTGTCAGTCAGACTTTTCAGCTGGAGCTAAAACCTGGACTTTAAAAGGATTTCCTGTGTTACAAACGGATGCAGACAGGCCTTCGTGTTAATGAGAAAGCATTTCTTTAGAATTATTAAAATTGTAAATATATGCTTTGATCCAAATGGTGATTTCTGAAAATAAAAAGCTTTAAAAGGGTGGAACACCCTGAAACTTTAAAACCACTTAGATATACAGTTATGGTCCAAAMCTGTGTGTGAAAGACTCAAAAATTATCACCACAGGCAAACGTTCAACAAACAAACAAAAAAAAAACGGACCTCCTGGAATCTGACACACCTGAGCGCCCTCGGCTGAATAAAGACTTCAGATCACAGTTTGATTCCACAGGTTAAAGGCCTGCCAGCCTATAAGTTAAATATGAGAAGCAGAGCGTTGAACGATGAAGACGACGGAGCGACGGGCTCACACGCAGCAGCATACGACGCAAAGCCAGAGGAGACTCAAGAACTGCCGCCGCCGCCGCTCTGTGCGCCCGTGTCGTCCTCTCGCCGCTGTCGTTTCTTCGCTCTGATTTCATTCATGGCTTCCTCTATGGAGCGAGTGTCCCGCTTGTTGGCCACCGGCACTGAGGACGGAGCATTGCCGCAGTGTGAATGAAAGAACGCTTGAAAGGAAAATCAATCTGCGTTTCGGCGGCGCACTCACCACAGCCGTACGTCCTGTTGGCCTCCAGCGTGTGAGCTGCGTCCTTAGCGGCCGAGGTGCCAATCAGGTGGCTGTATTTGTCTCTGTAGTTGGAGTTGGGACACGCTTGTGTCTTTTCTGTCTGAGCGGAAGCTGCTTCCGCCAACGCAGCCTGTTCCTGTAGAGATGACAAAGAAAAAATACACACAATGGTGTCATTTAAAATGGAAACAGGGGGTTAGCTTGTACCAAAGCCATCACATTTAGGTTTAAATCTTTTTATATCTTAAACTAATGGTTTTCAAAGTTGAGGTCAGGACCTCAAACATCAATCTTGAAAAGATTTTTAGAATTAACTCTATTTAAAAATGACTACTAAGACCTTTTTTTTGCCTAAGTTGTTACAAGTGTGGTTAGATAGGATAGATGAAAGTAGCATAATGAATACAGTGGGGAGAACAAGTATTTGATGCACTGTTGATTTTTCAGGTTTTCCCACTTGCAAAGCTTGTAGAAGACTGTAATTTTTATCATAAGTACTCTTCAACTGTGAGTGATGGAATCTAAAACAAAAATCCAGAAAAATACAATGTATGATTTTTAAATAATTAATTTCCATTTTATTGTGTGAAATAAGTATTTGATACACCAGAAAAATGAAACTTAATATTTGGTACAGAAACCTTTGTTTGCAATTACAGAGATCAGACGTTTCCTTTAGTTCTTGACCAGGTTTGCACACACTGCAGCAGGGATTTTGGCCCACTCCTCCATACAGATCTCCTCCAGAGCCCTCAGGTTTCGGGGCTGTCGCTGGGCCACACGGACTTTAAGCTCCCTCCAAAGATTTTCTATTGGATTCAGGTCTGGAGACTGGCTAGGCCACTCCAGGACCTTAAGATGTTTCCTACGGAGCCACTCTTTAGTTGCCCTGGCTGTGTGTTTTGGGTCGTTATCATGCTGGAAGACCCAGCCACAACCCATCCTCAGTGCTCTTACTGAGGGAAGGAGGTTGTTGGCCAAAATCTCACGATACATGGCCCCATCCATCCTTCCCACAATATGGTGCAGTCGTCCTGTCCCCTTTGCAGAAAAGCATCCCCAAAGAATGATGTTTCCACCGCCATACTTCACAGTTGGGATGGTGATCTTGGGGTTGTACTCATCATTCTTCTTCCTCCAAACATGATGAGTGGAGTTTAAACCAAAAGGTTCTATTTTTGTCTCATCAGACCACATGACCTTCTCCCATTCCTCCTCTGGATCATTCAGATGGTCATTTGCAAACATCAGACGGGCTTTGACATGCGTTGGCTTGAGGAAGGGCACCTTGCGTGCACTGCAGGATTTTAATCCTTGACGGCGTAGAGTGTTACTGATTGTTTTCTTTGAGACTGTGGTCCCAGCTCTATTCAGGTCATTGCCGTGTAGTTCTGGGCTCATTCCTCACCTTCCTCAAGATCAATGATGCTCCACGAGGTGAGATCTTGCATGGCGCCCCAGACCGAGGGAGATTTTCTGTTATTTTGTATTTCTTCCATTTTCTAATAATTGCACCAACTGTTGTTGCCTTCTCACCAAGCTGCTTGCCTATTGTCCTGTAGCCCATCCCAGCCTTGTGCAGGTCTACAATTTTATCCCTGATGTCCTTACACAGCTCTCTGGTCTTGGGCATTGTGGAGATGCTGGAGTCTGATTGATTGAGTGTGTGGACAGGTGTCTTTTATACAGGTAACGAGTTCAAACAGGTGCAGTTAATACAGGTAATGAGTGGAGAACAGGAGGGCTTCTTAAAGAAGAACTAACATGTCTGTGAGAGCCAAAATTCTTACTGGTTGATAGATGATCAAATACTTATTTCACACAATAAAATGGAAATTAATTATTTAAAAATCATACATTGTATTTTTCTGGATTTTTGTTTTAGATTCCATCACTCACAGTTGAAGAGTACCTATGATAAAAATTACAGTCATCTACAAGCTTTGCAAGTGGGAAAACCTGAAAAATCAACAGTGTATCAAATACTTGTTCTCCCCACTGTATTGGTGCTATGCCCTTGTTTATTTGACATGATACCAATGTTAGCTTTGGGCAGAGTTCTCTGCTACTGCTATTATGTGACTCAAAAGCTAAAACGTTTAGGAATCATTCTTGTAAACCACTGAATCAGAATTATGAGGGGAAAAAAGATTCTGAAAACGCTTGGGAAGACTCCTAAAGAAGGAAATGTAAATGAAAAAAAAAATGAATGTGAAGCAGCTGCACTGCTTGTGTTTAATAAAAATGAATCCTAAAAAATGCACAACATGCCGACTCATCAAATTCAACCTAACAGTCCGAGCTGATGAGACGCTACTTGACAGGAGGACAACGACCCTGAAGATAATATAAAAACAGTGTCAGGGTTTCCCAAGGTGAAGAGAAGGAATATTCTGTATCAGCAGAGTCTGCCATGTCCCCCTTCACCACATTAAACTATAATTACCATATTTATTTAAATATAATGCAATTCAAGTAGAATGCAACCCCCTTATAAAAATATAAAAGTGCTACCATCACTGTGGTGACAAGAATGAGAATAAACCCCAACAAAAATGACTGACAGCTAATTTAATACAAACTAAAAAGGTGTCCTTCAGTTTTACCTTTTGTCTGCGTCTCTGTTCTGCTACTTTGGGATCCCACTGTTCTCCTTTGCGATAAGCTTCCAACTCTTCGTCTGACGGGGCGAACTCCTGCCGTAACACAAGGAAGGTAAACAGTCACACCCAACCACGATCAACAAGTCACCAGTTTCATCGCGAGACGTTTCTCTGCTTATTGCCGGACTAAAATACCTTTTTAAACAACATAACATAGCGGCTCTCCTCATCCTCTCCGAAGGAAAAAGAGGTCAGACCGGCCACTTCTGCTACATCATGTCTGTAAGGAGAGGCAGGTTGAGATTAAACGGCAGTGTGGCGARAAAGACTCGATTTTCTGAACTAAAGTCATTTGCTTACAAAATACTTCTTTCAATCTTCCCCATTGGATTGTATTTTCGTTTTTGCTGGGAACTGTCCTGGATGAAATCAGACACCTCCTTTTCCATCTGGATGTGACAGAGATAAACACCAACAGAGTTTAAAAGGACAAAGAGTGTCGCATCAGAACAACGTGGACTATCTGCAACCTCTCACCTTCTTTCTAAACTCTGCTTTCTTTCTTTTCTCCAGTTCTTCCATCTTCTTAAGTCTTGCAGCTTGCTCTTTAGGGAAAAAAAAGACCGTTTTTATAACAGTTTTTCTTCTTCTCCCTTTAAATAACCTTAAAGGATACGCAGTAAATAGGACATTAGGCATCTGTCAGCCTGCTTGTYGATCAAGTTCAGGCTGATCAAAAATCAAACTTGTTCTAATCCTGGAAAGCCATATTTAAATATAAGACCCAAGCCTTAAATTATGATGCATATAACAAATAAATAGCATTGTATTAAAATGTATACTTATACAGCTGCTATTTATAAAAAGACTTCCAGAAAGCACACAGAACTATTGATCAAGATTACAAGTTATGATGGCCTGGTTCTGTGTAAGAAAATAAATTTAAGGTATTTTAATATTTTTTATTAAACCCATCAGTTATTATTTGTTCTTTTATTAACCTTCGCTTATCCAACACACACAGCCATTGCTTTACAGGACAGCAGTGTTTTCTCACAACAAATACATGCTGTGAGGGGGGGAATGTAAACCTAACTGGGAGGGAACAGCATTATATTTAGACGTGACGTAATAGAAATGAAACAGAAATAAACACTTTGCTGTTTGTTTACTGGCTGCTGCTGGTATGTCTGTGTAACACGAGCTGCATGTGGTTCTGTGGGAGACTTTTTAAAACACATGAGGGAGCAGGACTTTTTACAGAGGCGGTACCAAATCCTTACGTGAAAACTGAGCTGGCCAATGAAACGCCCTATCCACTTGTCCTTTTAAATATGTAGGTTACCTACATTTAATCCTCGAAAAATGGTTAATTTAACAAAAATATGAAAACGTAACACGCGCCTTTGTTTAAATAAGATGTTTTGTACCTCGTGCCTTTCGTCGGCTTTCTTGGTCGCCGACAGTAGGAGGTTTCTCCATCGAATTTAAGATAGAGCCTAGAAGGTCCGCCATCTTGGAATGATAGCCAACCTGACGGTGCTGCGCATGCGCAAACGAGCTGCTTCTTCTTCTCTGGTGGAAAAACTAAAAATATTTTAAACGCTCTTCTGCCCCTTAAGTTAAACTGCTGCTACTGCACTAAGAACCAAAACAATGTCAGAGAAATAGTTTACAACAATAATATTAAATAATTAGTTTTATTAGTTTGCTTGTTTGTGGCCACTTAGTCTAAATACAAAATTTCATGTGTGGGATTATTATATTTTTTTCATACATTTAACATAAATGAAAACAAATTAAGTTTTTTGTGACAGGCTACTGGTGAGTGTGCCACAGAGCATTGCTAAATTATCAGTTGTTTTTATTAGCTTGGTTTATTTTATTTTTTTATTGATTTTCATAACAAATAGATTTACGGAAGAGAATTAGGGCCACTGAATAAATAAATGAATAAATCTGACTTTAATCTCAGAATTCTGAAAATTTTTCTGAGAAAAAAAAATCAGAATTCTGAGATTAAAGTCAGAATTATCTTTTTTTTAATTTTTCAGTGGCCCGTATCCTCTTCTGTATCGGTTAAAGTTGTTTAACCAAGTATTATTCATCAGTGGGCTTAAAATGAGTAAAAAAACTATTTTTTTATGTTAAAAGACCTTTAGAAAGTCTAAAGAAACAATAATCAAGACTACTTATAAAAGATTACACAAAAGTCTAATTTACTGGAACTAAAATGTCATAAAAAAGAAGGACGGGTCAAAAGGTTTTGCACAAAACCATGTTTATATAAAGATTTTAGAAAACCCTATGTATTATTTTTTCTGGAATCTACAAAAAATAAGGTGAAAATAATTATTATTTCAATTTTTTTTCTTTTTACTATAGTTTTAGATTTGCCATTATCAAATTATTTCTTAAGATAAAACATGTTAGAGATCTTCAGCGGTAAGGTGATATTAAATCTGTCTTTATAGTGACACAGAGAAAATCTGTATTACTACAGCTCCTCTTAGTCATACCATTTTTATGTAAAAAAAATGTTTCTGAGCACAAAGAATAAACTAAACATGAATGCGTCTGCACCAGGGGGCATGCTTTACATGTAGATGTGTGTGTGTGTGTGTGTGTGTGTGTGTTCACACCTTTTTACTGTTTTGTTAACAATCCTTCCACACGTCACCGGGGCAGCTTGTTTTGTGCAGTGAGAGTGTTTCACAGCATCAGCAATAACCCAGGTTCAGATGTTCAAACGTGGACAAGCAGAAGGCTGCCTCGAAAACACAACAGGACACATGAAACAGATAAGACTTTATCTGTAATTTCCTTTTCACTATTTTTCTAACAAGCTGCACGGGTGTAACAGTAAGTACCAGACAACTGTTCTTTWTGATTATATTTTTGTTTTAATAAAAAAATGACAACGAACTTTTGAAAAATCTTAAGAGGCCGTATAGTTGTTGAGCGACCGAGAAAGCTGACAGGTTTGACCTCCACCCCTCTGGCACCCACTTTTTACCAAAAACTTTTCTGTGACAGACCACGGTGAACTCCTCCCACCGCGCTTGAAATGCTGTATAAATGCAGCATCTGTCTGTCAGCGGCAGTGTCTGAAAGATAATTGGAACCCCAAAGATGAAGGGACTCAGCTTGGTTCTCCTCGTGCTTCTCCTGATGCTCGCAGCTGGCGAGGGTAAGCAACGGATGTGTGTATTTTGTTGGATTTTTGTGAGACCGCACCCTTTAGATCATTTAGAAGAGAACTGTTCTGCCATCTTTAATCAACTTGATCCGAGTCTAATGTTTATATTAAGCATTAATATATAACTTTAACAAAGAAAAAAAAATAATAAGTCTGATTTTTGTTTTTTACAATTTTAGAAAATAAAGGTCCTCTCTAATCCAGTGTGAATATGTAGGTGGAGCTGCAGATTTCCTATTTAGCAGTTTTACCTTCCTGGTCATTTGTGAATGCTGTTTGGTCTTTTTTAGCAGGAGAATAAATGAAGTAGGAGCAATACCTCCAGTAAAATTAGACAATGTGTAAAACATTTAAGACCAGAACCCCTTCACACGGGGACAGTGATAAACGTGACTCATCTGCAGTGGCCTATCATCATCGATCACACACAGGAGACACCCTGTCTAATATTTTAGCGAGCTATAGTAGTGAGCTTGCGGTAGGATCAGACGTTCAGAATTTTTTTTAAAGAAAACCTTTGCCGTCTCTAAAAGTTATCTGATCATTACTTATCAGGACCAGAGGAAGAGGAATTTATGGTTCTTCTTTTTCGTCTTTATCTCCAGAAAAGGAACCAGAGGTGCAGTACTGGACCTGTGGGTATAGAGGACTCTGCAGACGGTTCTGCTATGCCCAGGAGTATATCGTCGGCCACCATGGTTGCCCTCGAAGATACAGGTAGACCGTCAAATTATATCCCCGTAGACCGTTCACAACATCGCAGCCACACCGAATATATAAAATGATGTATGGTAACTCAGATTGGACTCCACTGATTTTCAGGTGCTGTGCCGTGCGGTCTTAGCCCTCAGCTCATCGTTTAATGATGCCTGCATGGAGTTCGAGCACCAAGAAGCTCTGACACATTCAGTGCAGGTTTCTGGGACCCTGGTTTTCGCTGTGGATGAACCGCTGACAGACTTCCTGTCACCAGTCCTGGTCCCTAACTACTGAGTGCTTCTGCAGTTAAACAGATTTTCTTTTAGCTCCAGTTCAGTATAACACATTAGACACAGATAGTAATCTGAATTGCTGTGCTGCCAATAAACACATTGAAATAAAAGTACATTTGTTTGAACTGAATATTTAAAGCACGTACAACACTCAGTAGCCCACTTTGCTTGGAATAACAGTTTGGTGCGGAGTCTGGTATGCTTTTCGCCCAGTGCTGAACTGACACGAGACAATGACGGTCAAGTGACTGACCCAGATAGCTGCGATGGAGCGCAGCTTTTGTGACTGAAGTGTTATGTCTCTTGTCTGTGTTTATGTTGTTCCACTGTTCTGTCTGGACCACCTGACAATGCACCGGCCACAACTGCAAAGCAAATTCATTGTCACACTGTGTGCCTACAGCCAAATGACTTTGATGGGGGAACTTTAGGCTTTGTGGTTTTATTCGTACTTCTTTAATTTTCATTATTTTTTTAAAGGTATCAATCAGTGGCAATCTGTCTGAGGCAAAAATAAATAAATAAATAAATCCGAACATCAGAAATTTTATTTTTATTTGTTGAAGCAATTTAATGCCATACATCAAAATAAATTTTTTGAGTGTTTTTTAACAAAATGAAAACTGTTCACAGCTAATCAACTTTAGCAAGAGTGAAATCTGCTTTAATTCGTCATTTTACAGATATTGAGCTAAAATGTGGTGTGGTGGTAGTCATTTTTGCTCCAATCAAAAGTTGGAGCTTCACAACCAAATGTTTCTGGCACGACGTGGGGAATAAAATTTCAGTTTTGCCAAGCTTCTCACTTCATAAGCTAAACTTTCATTATAGTTAGAAAAGATGAGATTTGGATGAAAAAAAAAGGTTTATGCACAACAAAAAGAAAAACATTTAGCTGTGGTTTTAATCTCAGATATGTTAAGTTTGATTGAAACTATTTTACTAAAAGATGCATATTTCAGTATTTTGTGCATCTTTATCAGTAGATGTACAGTACATAGATGTGTTGCAGATGGGCTTCAGACAAAGTAGACAAGTAGGGGTATTTGATGCACTTCACAGGATGCACCCACCAACCGAGAGAACAGTCTCCGGTTTCTTTCATTTGTGAAAGGTTGAACTAATGAATAATGAAGTCAGGTCTTAAATGGTTTTGCAGCTTCTTCCAGCTACAACCTTTTAAAAAGGCATTACTCACATGAATCAAGCTTTCTTCAGAAGAGCAAATACTGTGAACAATAACTGTCCTATATAAGCAATGCAGAAAACCTGAGTTTTTCTAAGGTTTTTAGCAGAGCTAAACTTTGTCCAGTTTTACAGCTAACTGCTTGTGCTTTAAGAACTGCTTGTGCTTTAAGAAGTCAGCTCGTGTTGGACTAATGTGACCCAGATGCACACGTCACTACATTTCATGAGTTATGAACGCAGAAATCCTGGCCATTTCCTTCCCATCTCACCTCTGCTGACTGCTGGAGAAAGGCAACCAGCCCCTCACCAACCTGGACAGGACACGGGTACAAAAACGGATCCTGTTTAAAAAAATAGGTCATGTTGACTTCCTGTTACTTTTACAACGTAGTTATTTAAAGGCAAAAACCTAATTTCATAAACTGTTGAAGTGCTGATTCAAGATGATGGTTTGATATATAACTTTGGAATAATGTAAAAATTGAGCCCTTCATGTTTAGCACATTAATCTAAGCTCACCTCCTTGAAAAGTAGCTTGGTTTTGCTCAATCAACCTTGAATTATATGATCTCCAAAATATTTGAAAATCATGCCCTTTGACTTGGAGTTATTAAAACATTTTTGCGTTATGTTGTGTTTTTATTTTTTATCTTTTACGCTCTGTCTAACAGGTTAATTCACCTCAATGTTTATTTAGTTTGTGTTTATTCACTGATAAGTACATTATTTTTTAGAATGCTAAAATGACAATGTCTTCACACTCAAATAAATGGAAATAAGAGTGCACAGACACAAACACTCCTTTCAAACAATTTATATAAAAAAATTAAAACAAAGAACTAATTTAACAATCAATGTGCTCTCCAGGACAAAGCAAAAAACAAAAGAACATACACATTCATTTGTAAATACAAAGCTRAATTATCAATCAGTTTAAAGACAAAAAAGCTGTAAGTCTTTTTAAATTGGCAGCAAACATTTGAAAACAGAGGAAAAGACAGAAAAAAGAACCAATTATGAACTAAATATTAACAGCAAAACAAGATCTGAAAACTTATTTACATCTATGACTTACTGAAACAGAAACATATCCACCTTAGCCATCATTTTCTGCCAATCCACGGCAAAAGTTTAAACTAAACATGCCACAAAAATGAGAATTTTTTTTTTCTGTCCGGGTCAGTGAAGATGATAGTTTGGAGTTGAGTGGTGCTCAGCGAACAACAATAAAAATCAACCTGTAGCTCGTTACTGTCCTTACTGGGTCAAAACAAAACAAAAAACCTGTTGAGAAATCTTTTGGCAGCATGTCAAAACAATTAAAACATATGGGGTATTATGTATTCACTGAAGCAACAGCTGATTTTCACAAATGTCAATTGTTCAGCTAAAAACATTTTTGCCATTTTATTTTCATTCCTACTAGAGACCACATAAAACACACCGAAGGTGCTGCAGCATCGTCAKATACATCATCATCACCACCACCTCTAATTTTCAGCTCAAATCTCTGTTCCATCTGCAGCTCACAGAAGACATTGTACAAAAAATAAAGTATGGCTAAAGTTGAACTGGAACCAAAAAGTGACTGGATTTCAAATTAATTAATTTARATATTTAATAAACTTTTAAGTGACTTTTTAAAATCCATTAGCAACTGGAGAGTTCAAAAAGTCTGTTAGCGGGTTGCAATCAGAAAAGCCAAACAATACTATAAACCCAGGATGTGGAGAATTTAAATAATGTCTCTATAGTGAAATGGCTAAATTTAATGTTTTATGATAAGACGAAGCTGGGTTTTAACTGGTGATCAATCCAGGATGTGCCTTCCTCCTTAGTCCTCACCCAGGGAGCATTAGGATAACTTCCAGCTGAACAGCTAAAAAAAAAATAAATAAACACCAGGACTTTTATGTATTTAGTTAATGTAACGGTTCGTCGCTTGAGACTTTCATTTGTTAAGGTCACAATCTGTACAGTGTAGYCTGGTGTTTATTTTAAAAGCTTTCTAACAACTTGAAATTAATATAGCTGTTTTGCAAAATGTACAATTGAGAAAAAAAATAGCACACACCACCATACCGGGGTTAAAAAAAAGGTGAGCCAGTTATCTGTTATGACTTCATAGCTGATAGCCTTTAGCTGTTTTTAAACCACCGTGTGTGAATTCATTTATACGCTCATTGCAACAAGGTTCAAGGCCAAAAATATGATGCAAGTGTGTAATTATTTAGTTTACCAGTAACTTGCACTGTGCTCAACACAATAAAACACATGTGGCTTTTCAAGATTTTGGWTATAATGGGCTAGCATCAAAGTTTTGCATATGTGAAAACACATCTTACACAGCAGGTACTCCACTGCTTTGACTCTTTGGGTAGAATGAGTGGTGATGTGATGTATGAGAATATAATGACATGTGGCCAAAGACCTCTCAACACATTTTATGAGTGGGCTGGGGGATCTTTAACACACCGAGTTCAAGGAACTTATCAGATGAGTGCACCTTCCACAGAATGGCCYAACACAAACTGTTTTTCTTCTCCCCAGCTCTACAAAGTTTTATCCAAGTTAATTCCATAGATTTTAAAAGTTTTTTATAGTCCCAACAAATTCTGATTAATGCCTCCTGTTGACAAATCTTGTTTTATAGAAATAATCCCACTTTTGGTCCCCATTCTTCTTTTCTGTGTGTTTTCATCTTCAGCATCCAGAGCTAAGGTAACTGTTAGAGATGACTCACTGCAGTCCAGTACAGCCAGCTGGTTTGAGAGAATGGTGGCGGTTTAGGCTACTCACATTCATTGGTGTTCAAGGCTCGGGTGGTCATTTGTGAAAAACATAGATTGGCCTTTGAAAACCTGCAGTAACGAGAAAAATAAGACAAATTAATGTCTTAAAGGTGAAAATTAAAAATAACTTGTGAAAAAAAGCTGTAGATTGTATTTTGTTACCTCTTACTGAACACTTGGGGGAACCAAGGTGCTCAAAACTGGTGAAGCCCACCTCAAGTGTGAGATAGGATGAAAACTGATCAGGTCTGAGTCGTATGCTGCGGAAGTTCCTGTTAATGTTCTCCTATTAGGTGAAAACAAATGCAAAAGGTTACTTTTTATCACCAAAAAACCCAGCTTTAGGTTAACATTATTAAATTCTTACCGTCAGCTTCTTCCTCTTCACATAGGACTCCCAGGGCTGCGGCTCCAGGATGAACATGCCTCCAGGACGGAGATGTCTGTAGGCTCTCTTAAAGAGCCGCTTCAGGCCACAGTCTCCCCAGTTCAGGTGAACCCACTTGGTCACGCTGAGGCACAGGATCACGTCATACTCTGGCCGCTGAGTCAAAATAAGGTTATCGCTGTCCAGAACATAATTGGCCTAATAAAAAAGAAAGAGCCGAGGTGAAGTGGAAAAACTGGRACATGATCAGAGTAAAACCTTCAGGATTTGAGGTAAGAAAAAGAAAAGATCAAAGGAAGTACATCTATTAAAATGTCCTATATTTCATTCTCTATTTAAAKAATTAATCTACAAATAAAGTTGAAAATACTTGTCAAATACATTGGGGATTAGTTTTGTTTTGTATCTTTGTTTTTGTCTCACTGCTGTAATATTTGACTCGCAAATGATGTGAATCAAATAAATATTTTAGGCACAATGCCAATGTACTAAACGCATTAAAAATGCATATACATTATATAAATCAATTATGTACTTCCTGAGACACTGTCCAACTTGTGTTTTAACTGTTGTCATAAGAAATGCTTACAGCTACACAACACGGAGGAAAAAAAACGGCTTCTGTTGTTTAGTTTAACACCAATAACAGCTTCAGATTAGAGAGCCGATCTGCTTCAAACTCAAGATAGTGTCAGTGGAGTTACCCTGGAAAAAACAAAACAACAACAACAAAAAAAAAAGAATATGCTGGCAATAATTCAGAGGAAAACCCGACTCAACCATAAAGGAACAGCTCCTGACGTTGTGCGAGTACAATAATCTTCAGTAATGYCAACAAACTGAACAGTCGATATTGTGGACTTAAGGAAAAATGCAGAAAAACCACCACACTCCAGGAGGCATTCTCACCACTTTCCAACAGGGAAGTATTGAGAACATCCAACAATATGCATCACATCTTTGTACAGAAACTACTGTATAACTGACAATAAGACCCTGTAATGACTGAGAACGTTATCGGGGTCTCACGTCCCTCTTTAGAAGCGTTTTTGAGGAGAAAAGCATAAAGAAAGCCCTCAGTAATTACCAGAGATCCTCCTCAAACCCTCTAATAAGCTTTTAACCTCCTGCCATCTGGTAAATAAAAAAATGATAAACTGCTCTGTCAAATAAAGAACTAGAATATGCAGCAGCTTTATTTTTCCAGGCATTTAAGATGATTAAATTTCCACTTAAGACACAGATCTAGACAAGTGAAGCTTCTTTTTATACTTTTATTATGCTGAGTATAAAACGACACTTGAAACATGAAAGTTTGGCAGAGGTAACTGATACTTTTGAGGTAGTAAATGAGAAGGCAATTCTTGTATTTTCATGCACCGGCCTATCTACTGGCTAACAACCACATRCCGAGGCAAGAAACACTACACTGAYTGAAGAAATCTGAGGATTTTCACTGGAGGGGTAAAACGCCAGTTCCTTAAGATACTCTCTGACTTGATGTTGACAATGGAAAATGCTGTTGAGTTATTAGAGTGAGCTGACAGGATTGCAAAATGTTTGACATTCATGGAATGTGTTTTTTTGCTTTTTGAATTTAGAAACCAACATTGCTCATGACAGATACGTAATGTCCAAAGCAAAACAAAGACACAATGTCAATGAGTCAGATCTACTGAATAGTCAAACTTCTGAGGAAATACGACTTTTCTTTTGGTTTCACCCCAGCTTTTATAGAAATAATAATTGTGATAAGACAGACACAATCACAATTMTATCAAATAAGCAAAATGTCCAACAGAGTAACAAATTACCAGACCTTTAAAARGTAAAGAGGTCATGGAATCCATTTGTTTCTTATCTGTATGAGTTGAATCAKAAAAGTTAAGTGGAGAACTGTAATAAAATATGAGCAAACAGATGATGAATAACATAATTTTCTGTTAAAGACACATAATTAATAATTTCATTGAAATCTGTTCCTTTGACACAACTTCGATACAGTTAAAATCTTTAATGTTTTAACAATATTAACTTTGTTTATAGCTGGTATTTACATATTAACTTTTATAGCATTTCCCTGCTTTTGTTTGTTCAGATAAGCTGAATGGTGCATCAAAGCACCACCCCCAGTAAATGTTACAGTCGCACTTGTTCTGGTAAAGCATGCAGAAACAATACAAACATTGATTAATTTAAAAAAAAAAACAAGACTAGAGCAAAGTGATGAAACTGTAAAGGATTCAGAGCACTGTCTTACCTTTATGAAGGACACATTAGCRGGGAACTCCCCAGGCTGAGCTTTACAGGTTTCTGGTAATGGGGGTGCAGCGATGGGCCCTCTGGAGATCCGCAGGGACACCGGAAAGAAGCAACCTGCAGAGCAGTCAGCAGCAGCAGGTGCAGCATCCTCTTTTTGCTCCATTTCATCTGTTTTACTATCCGTCCCTTTCTCGTTTGTGTTACTGGAGTCRTTATCATTTACAGCCTCTGCAGGGCCACTCTGTCCCTCCTCTGCTTTCCCATTTTCAGCCCTGCTCTCAGCTTCACCGAGTTCCTTTTTTGCACCTCCCTGGCACTCGTTTCCACTCTTCTCCACCTGTTTAGCAGTCTTTTTCTCTTGCACTGCACGCCTGGCCTCCTGGGTCTGCAGCTCAGAAAGGTAATGYCTGATGTTCTTACGAGCTGCATGTATCAGGCCGCTGTCTATATCCAGGCCCAATATGCGCGAAGGTCTGAACATTTTGGCAATATAAAGGGTTAGGTGGCCTGAGTTGCAGCCCAGGTCCAGCACATCTTTACCTTCAAACCACTCTTGACAGAGCACATGTATACGAGGGTCTTCGCTGCTGCCTGGGTTGCGGTATCCGTAATACTTGTTGTAGTTCCCATACTGGAACTTCTTTTGATGCTCCTTTGCCTTATTGTGGGGCTGCTGTTGYTGACGAACTCCCGGGACACCTTTGGGACCACTTCTTGGTGTGTGGAAAGAATTCTTTTGTCCCCATGAGCCACAGTTTCTATCTCCATGTCCTAACTTACTAGAGGGAGTAGAATGGCTGACGGGGAGTTCCATTTTACCAGAGTTGCGCCTTCTCTTGCGTCTGCTTGCGTGTTGGTTTGGCCCTGCTGACTGGGAAGTGGTCTCCTCCATGGACACAGATGCAACCTCATCTTTGCAGCTGGCTGAGTGATCAGTCGTGTGATTGTGGGACTCTCCTGAGACACTCACAGTACTGTTGGACTCTTTGGAGTTGTCTTGTGCAGAGCATGGACCAGGCATACCTGGAAGCTGTGCAGAGGTGCTAGTTTTGACCTCGCATTTTTCTGATTCGGAGAAGTTMATCTGTGATGTTGCGACGCCGGTTCCGGCTCCTCCCCCACCTCCGTGATGTCTGTTTCTGTGTCTCTTCCTTCCACCGCTTTTAAAGGGGGACACCATAAAGCTGCTGTGAGCTATCTCACTGTTCAGGTTCAGGGGATCTGTGATGTCTCTGGGAATGAGAATCTCAACGGGGTCTCGACTCTTGGCTGGCAACGGCGAGGACTTTGGCGTCTCTGCATTGAGTGCTTTGTTGACCTCTTCATCCAACAGGCTGTTGAGATTTAGCGGGTCAAAAATGTTGCCTCCCAGAAGGAAGTTAGTCGGCAGGACAGAGTCACTCTCAGAGTTGGCTCTCCGTCTCCTCTTTCCAGAAGACGGATGTTTGAAACTATAATTAGCTGTGTAGCGTCGCTTTGTTAGTTTTGGTTGTTGTTGTTGTTTAGGCTGCTGGAAGCTGTTCCTTCGATTGATGTTGTTTTCACTCCCTCTGGCTTTCTGACCAGCGCTATCTGTGCTGGTGTGTTTTGGTGAGGCTGCAGTGTCCGGGACAGGACAAGCAGCTGTAAAGTCAGGGGTCGCTGCCGCTTCCTCCATCGTCACAGACACACCACTATAAACATCTGAGAGCTGCAGAGGTGATGCTGAGCTAGCCTGGGGACTGCCAGCTTTTGTAACTTTCTCATCGACTGACATCTGCTTAAAGTTCCAGAACAAAGAAACACATTGAAGATTTTCTGGGTCTGCAAATAAAGACACACACACACACACACACACAAAAAAAAAAACAAATGTTAAATACAATCAGACCTTTGCGGACCTTATCAGATGGGGTTTTGTCCTTCTCAACTATTGCAAGGATCAAGGTTTAAAAGCAAACTATTTTGTAATAGGACAAGTTATTACAAAAAAGTTAAAATAATCAACTTAGATTACGTTCAAATATGGTAGAGATTATGTTTTATTAAACCTTTACATGACAAGAAAACAACATATTTTGTTTATAAAGTTTTAGTTAAGTTGCATATTTTTATATACCGATTAAGATATAAAATGTGCAAATCATATACTTTAAATTTAACTGATTACACTACAAAATAAAAAAAAAAACATAAGCAATTTAATCCGTTTTCAGCACCTGCAGGTTGCATGTCAGTAACATGACCCAGCAGTAAATAAGTGCTAAATTAAATCACGGTGTAACCCAAATGGGGTAATATTTAGCCTGTTCTTTGTGGTCACATATTTTATATTAGATTCCAGTGCCATTTCCAAACGTAAAAGTCAATTTATAGCAATAGTCTTATTTGTACATACAGAGAATCTGCAGGATTACATATTTTAGAAATATTGTCATAAAGCGTGTTTCCTAAAGGGCTACTAACATGAAAAGTTTGGGAGTCCGTGTTGAAGTTATCCTGTTAGCACACTTAGCTCCTAGCTTCTGTATCGTGGGCCAGAACACAAACGTCGAGGAAATGTTCAGCTATGCTCCAGTCTCACAGCGGTCTCAGACAACCAGTCGATTATCTACAGCGATATGATTTTGCCTGAGCCCTTGCAAAATAAAAAATAAAAAATGTGAAACTCGTTTAAGTGATACTACCTCCCAGATGGTCACCTACCTACCTACCAGCGTGCGCAGTCAACAGTGTAGTCACCATCAAAATAAGCGACTCTCGCCTGGCGCGGTTCAGTTCACCCCGCCTCCGGGCCGGACTGTCACCGCGCTCCCCCTTCTTCGCTCGAGCTAAAGTTAGCCTAGCTTAGCCTAGCTTAGCCTACAAGTGTGTCAACATCAACGCAACTGTGGTAAGCTGCGCAAAACACGGTCGTTCTGACTTCTGTGCACAAGATAGCGGCTCGTTTCTCCGTCAGACTGTGGCATTGGCTTAACTCTAATAGGTTAGTGTCAGACAGGTTGGTGAATAAATTGTTATATTTGCTAAATGAGTAGGCATGGCGGCGCATCCGGGCTCTGACCGAGCTCTGTGTAGCAGGGGCGGAAATCCTTCTGACTACTGACTAGAGCCCACAAGGTGGTGAGAACTCTTTCCTAATCCTTTTAGGGC